>NC_142873.1:83872500-84172500 GCF_051225735.1 Oryctolagus cuniculus
AAAAATACGGATTATGAAAAAAAATTCTATATGAATTTCAAGATTAGTGTTGCATCAAAAGAGGCTTACCACTCATTTAATTTTTCACAAACTTTTTGAAGTTCCCTCACATACATACATGTTTACATTCATGCATATATATATATATATATACACGCACAAAGGTATTTGACACATTATTATATGTTTTACATATAAATAGGTATGTGTGTGTTATATATGTAGCCTTCAACTGGCTCTTGCACTGGAGTATAAATCCAAAATTTCTTAAGTTTGGTGAACATTGCGACTTAGATACTCCCACCAACCACTTGAATTCAATATGATCAAAGCTGAAGTCCCCAATACCCTTCTCAGATCTCTTTCTCTTCATGTCTCTGTGCCTCTTTTTGGTAGTCAGGTGCCAGAGGTGGGGCTCATACAAGCTTCTGAGGGTTCTCTGAATGCATCCCTTCCCATTTCCAAAGTTGGTCATAGTGAGAGTATTTACACCACAGATAACGGCAAATGTAGAAAATTAGGACTTTATTTTCTTTGTTCCCTTTCTTTTTCTTCCGTCTCTCTTTCCTTTATTCCTAATATTTTCTGTTGTTGTTGGAAAGCTGATTTTTGAACATCTTCCAGGGCACCAGTGATTCATATCACCCTCTCAGTCACCCGAGTTTGAAATATGGGAGTAATTTTGCACTATTTTCTTTTCCCCACACCCTACATCCATTCGATGTCAAAGTCCTAATTTTCTGATGAGTCTAAACTTCACCACCTCCAAAGCTCTCTCAGTCCTTCGGTTTTTTCTAACCATCAGGGCAAATGCTGTTAAATTCATCTTTGTGAGAACCAGCTCTACTGTAGTCAAACATGCTCAGTGTTTCCTCTTCCTTAACAAAGTTAAGTGTCATCAATGTTTGGTCAAGATCAACCATAATCTTGCCCCCAATCCCACTCCAGTGTTCCTGTTACCTCAGGTTTCTGAACTCCTGGCTTGTGCCTGGATCCTAGAAAGTATTCGGGATAATCTGGAGGATTACAGCAATTGGCCAAATAGGAGCCTTTTGACTCTGTGCCTAATGTGGTCCTCCTGGACATCCCCTTTGCCATTTTCACACACCCAAATCTTACTGATATGTCTAGGTTCAGCCCAGTGCCAACTAGTCCAGTCCAAAGATCTTTTTTCCACCATCTGAGGACCCATCCAGAATGTTTTCTTTTACAGTTACATTTATCATTTAATGCCTTTATCTACACTTCCAGTAAATACCTTATTTTCTGTTTGTGAAAAGTGGGACAAGGCATGATGAGTCTCTTCTCGGGTACTACGGGTGTACAATCCTGTGTTTTGAGTAATTTGATACGTATTAACAGAGGATTTATGCAGTGTACATATAAGCCAAAGATCTTTACAGCATATTCTTTTTCAACAATATCTCATTTTGACATAACCTGTTACAATGCAAGAAGAAATAAAAATTTTATCTCACTTATAATATTACTTATTGAGGAATTGCGGCATGCTACTAAGATAAGGTTTATAGTGTAGAACTTTGTGTTTCCTACCTCTCTAACATTATTTCCCACCATGTATACTCTTGCTCTTTGCTTTCTAGGCATAGTTTATTTGGATGGGTGATTATCCAGTTAATATCCATCTTGCCTGGATATTAAAGGAAGGGCATTAAGAGATATTATACCAGACTGTAAGTTCCATGAAGATGAAGACCAGATTTATCTTATTCTCCAAAATAACCCCAATACCAAGTTATGCTAAACCTTATTTCTCTAAAGCAATGCACTAAAAATCGCTTCCTGGAATTTTGTCGACACTGGAAGTAGGATGACCACCATTCCTGGTATTCTTCAGTAAGTTTCTTTTCCAAAGTTTTTTTTCCCCCCCAAGATATAAAATCACTGTGCTGTAGATTAAAGACTTTTTCTGCAGGGCTTTATTGGTTTATTTATTTACAGAGTTTGACTATAGCTTGGCAGATAGCATCAGTAACCAAGCACAGAGAAAGACTAATCGGGCACTGTTTTAAAATTTACTGATGACCTCTTACAGCAGGGATGCTTTAACAGGGGCAGTTTCAGAAACATCGCTAAGTATTTTTCACCCTTGTTTATCTGGTACATGATGGCTGGCATCCTTAAGTGCACAAGGTTATGGTTAATGATCACGGGATATATTTATCTTGTTCTCAATATATTTACCTTGCTCTAATTCTGAAGAATTTGTGTTTGTTTTTGTTTGCTTGTTTCTTACTATTAGACTGAGAGATCTTCCCCTTTTGTTTTATTCCCTGATCTGGAAATTGCTCCTCCAGCAAAAGCTAAGTATCTCTTCAAAATGTATGGACACAGACTGGTTGACAATACAAATTGTTAAACCATATGAATAGATATTGCAATCTAAAGAATATCACCATAGGCCAAGATCCAAAATGAGAAAAAGACATTTCTGAATCCCATGAAGGTAATAGATAACATGTCAGGGCTGAAGCAGAATTGGTGAACCAGCTATTAATATTCTCTCTCTAGAGATATATACCACTACACATAATTTTGCTTCTCAATATCTTTCTTTCAAAACAGCGTATGTTTGATTAAGTATTAGCTTTTGTCTGTCATTGATTGCTTCAGTGTTTGTTATACCTCGTTCTTTTATGATGCTTATGATGTAATCCCTGGCTACTGAACACACCTCTCCCACGTTGGGCTTTGAAGTGCTCCCTGCCTCGTGGGTAGCTAACAATTATTGGATTTGGGTTTGTGGAAGCCTCCTTTAAAGGGAGGGTTCCAGAAAGTTTTTATTCTCCATTGATATTTAGTGTTAAAATGACATAGTATATCCCATTAACACATCTGACAATCTATTGCAAGACATCATGATTCTGAAATATGAACGGTAAAAAAAGCATCGTGTTAACTTCAGTCCCTCCATATCTCTCTGCGTAATAGTCTCTCAGATTAGTGTGGCTGGCTGACTGTTGTTTAAACACTCAACGCAAATTAGACTTGTAATTTCCTTCGTAATAAGTCTGCTCTTGCTCACCTAATCTGTGGTTGGATATCATTCAGGCTTGTTTTGTGTTCCTATTAAGGACGAAGGAGTCAGAAGAGCAGTAAATAAGATCTACTATCATCTACTTCAGATATGGGTTTTAAATGATTCCTTTCTTTTTACATTAGTTTAAAATAAAACTTTTAAAGCACTGCCTGTCATCATTGAGAGAGCTAAACCCCACATTTACTTTAACAAATTTCTTTGAAAATAAGTAAAACATCTAACAATATATCATGCTAGAGATTTTTCTTAATAATATAGAAATTTATCTCCATGGTTAATGACCAAACTCTAGGTTATGGTCAAACCAATACAGGAGAAACATATGTAAATTTATAAATGATGTGATTTATATTTTCATTGCAGGGAAAGTAATTTTTAAATTAAATGTCTTTTTGTCTTCTTAATGATGATAATAATAATGGCCAACTACAATGGACAGCATTATTGAGTGCTATCACCAGCTAAATTCTTAACATAAATTATCTTTAATCTTCACAGAAACCCTCAATATGTATTATTTCTTATTTTGCAAGTGAGGAAATGAACACTAAGAAAGGTTTTGTGACTTGCTCAGTGCTTCATGTTAAGGTGCAGAGCTGAGCCAGGAAACCCTGTCTGCCTGGTTTTAGTGGCCATCACCTTCAAAGAGCTTGCTCGCTACCCTAACCTCCCTCTAGCTAGCTCTACCAATTTGGAAAGTATAAACTTTCTAGTGGAGTTTATATGCTCCCTAAATTCCCACATTTTTCTAGAAAGTTTTTGTCCTTAAATATATTTGTAAGTAGGACCTTAAGTACTGATCTTTATGAATTTTATTTCAATCTCTTAATGTTGCATCCAATGGTCCCAGGACCTCTGACCCACCCCTCAACTCCCATAGTCAGCATTAATATTCACCTTTTCAATTACCCACGTGTTTATACCTCAACCTCCACTCAGATAAGCAAGTGCACCTGAAGTTCTTCAAGTCCAGCAGGAAGCTGGTCTCCTCTCCTCTTTTCAGCATCTCCCATGGTGTTTGGAATTAAATGAGTAGATATTTGGTAGCTAATTATTCCCTTACATAGACCATGGGATCCTTGACTGTTAAGACCACAGCTAACCTTTAAAAAATATATTTATTTTCTTTATTTGAAAGACAGAGTTACAGAGAGAGAGAGAGGTCTTCCATCCGCTGGTTCACTCCCCAAGTGACCGCAATGGTCAGAGCTGAGCTGAACTGAAGCTATGAGCTTCTTCTGGGTCCCTCATGTGGGTACAGGGACTCAAGGACTTGGGCCATCTTCTACTGTTTTCCCAGGCCATAGCAGAGAGCTGGATCAGAAGCAGAGTAGCCAGGACTCAAACTGGCAACCATATGGGATGCTGGCACTGCAAGCCAGGGCTTTAACCTGCTATACCATAGCACCAGTCCACAAAGCTAACCTTTCTAACGCATCTGCATCACAGCCTAGTGAGGAAGAGTCACAGCCTACACAGGGTAAAATGAGATGAAGAGATGAATTAGTCATTCAAGCAACAAAATGGATTCAACTGGAAACCATTATCTTTAGTGAAATAAGCCAGTCCCAAGAAGACAAATACCATATGTTCTCTGTGATCTGTGGTAACTAATAGAGTACCAAAAGGGTAAACTATAGAGTGAAATTGACATGTTGAGATGCAATGATTTTGAACAGCTTTTGTTTCTACTGTTGAGGAACAGAGTTTTTGTATTGTTTTTCTTAGTACTATTTGGTGAACTCTTTACTTAGTGTAGGGTTAATCTTACGAGTATAAGGTTAAATGGAAATAGATCTTTGTAAAAAAATAAGAATAGGAATAGGAGAGGAGGAGGAAGAAGGGTGGGAGTGCGGACAGGAAGGAGGGTAGGGTGGGAAGAATCACTGTGTCCCTAAATTTGTATATATATGAAACGTCCATGTGGAGTTTCTATACCTTAAATAAAATTTCTAAAAATTAACTGATTGAATTCTTGAGCAGAAACAGGCAAAAGGGAATGGCATTCACCCCAAAGAGAATGAGAACAAGTAAAACATTTGGCCACCCATCTGGTCCTGTATGGAATTACTTGGACAGTAATACCAATACATTAAGTCAGTACTTAGGTTAAATTCCTGGCTCTTAGCTTCAGCCTTGCCTAACCCAGGCTTTTGTGGGCACCTTGGGACAGAGGATCTCTGTCTTCCTCCCTCTGTGTCACTCTGCTTTTCAAATAAAATAAATAATTAATTTTTTAAAGTACCAGTAGCAATAATGATAATTATCTCTCAATATATCATTATATCCCAGAAACTGTGTCAGTTCCTTTTTATATGACTACTATATTGTTTAATTCTTGGAAAATATGGATGTGATATAGGCAGGCAGAGAGGATCAAATGGATTACACTTGTAAGCTGAAGAACACACCTTCTTCCTGCTCCCTTTCTTAATCTCATGCCCTCACCTGATCTCGCCTGTGTACCCACTTGCCAATCAGACTATGTAACCACTCCCCTTTGGAAGTAAATAAAAGGCAAGTAAATAAAAGGCATGGTGAGCCCCTCCCTTGCTGTCCTAAGCCTACAGGCGCTCAGCCAGAAGGTTGCCTGCTCTCTGCTTTCCTGCCTTCATGCTTGCTCCACTTGGCTCCTGGCCTGCTCTCTGCCTGGTATGGACCTCACTTAGTTTCTGGACTTCTTTCTCCCCTAATTAAAGCCCTCATTTTCCTGTATATTTCTTTCACTGAATAAAACACTTAAAAACTTACCATGTTGTCTGGTCTATTTTGAACCGGTATTCAGAATTTTTCTCTGAACAGATGGCAAGAATCCCCAGGATTATTAATATATACAATTTATTAATAAAGCTAGACAATATCAGGTAAATGTCTCCTTGTAGAGGTGAAGAACATGAAATTCAGAGAATGAAATTCACAGCCATGATTTGAACACAGGTTTGTCTTTTTTCGGTTTCATACTTTCCCCAGAATGCCGAATCTGGAATTTATCCAGGAAAATGAGAGGTTTCTGTGTCTTATAAAATGCCACTGATTCTTTCACACACTTTGTGTAATTACAGATTTACAGCAGTACAAAGAGTTTTTATAAACTATTTATATACTTAAAGTATACTCCACACCAAACAAAAAGTACGTTGTTATTTTCATGGAATTATTAAGTGTACAACACAAGATTTGAAAGCCAAATAAGGTCAGTACTGGCCACACTGTTATTGCTAGGTCTGTTTTACAGAGAGGTGAGTGTGTGGGTGTGTTACCCACAATTTTAGAGGATGCAAATGCTTGAGCTTCGTTATTAGTTTCCATAGAGTTCCAGGTTTAACTAAAGAAGAAATCCTCCAAACATATCATTTATGTTGGAAGTTAGGGTTTTCCCTACCTGATGGAAGACAAGTTAGGCATCTCTGAAGTGTTGCATGCAGCACCAATTACAGGAGATATGTATTAGAAATGCGAGTAAAATCATTTGCTGTATTCCAAATAAAAGGAGGACATAAAAAGAAAAAGAAAAATACTAAGCAAATATTCTCTTCTTTACCTAAGTTCACCCTGAAAGATGTCTCCTTTGTGGTTCTACTTATTACAAGCCCCAAAATTCAGTTTGTGTTTATTTAATTATTTGTCCATTTCAAAAATAAGCGTACCAGTAAGATGACTAATTTTTAAAAAGAAACCCAGTATATTTCAGAGGCTCTGCCAATGTGTAATGTCTTCTAACACCGGCCAAAAATAGCAATAGACTAATTTTGAAATAGCTGTTTTTCTCTGCAGAATTCTCAATGCGAGTCTCTCTTGCCCTCCTTTCTTGAATCCCCATCTCAAAACTCCCCACCCCGGAAAAGAAAAAAAAAAAAAAAAGGAAAAACAGATTACAGTAAATTTTGGCAAGACATTCTATTTGCATCATTTTCTTAGAAGTCACGTGCTTTGGATTTCCTCTTGTTTATGATATATTAAAATGCCTTCCAGATGTTTTTAATTATTTAAAAAAAACAGTTTCAAGAAAACAGAGTAATCCATAATAAAATTTCCTCTTTTTTAAATGGCCAATAAATTAGTGTATTCCAGCTTATCAAACGACCCCATAATTCTGCTTCAAGAGGGTCAGGCATCAGGCTAGACAGCTAGATTTGGGCAGAGGTAGGGTTTTATCAAGAAACACTTTCAGTTCCTGTTTCCAATTGAGGCTGCTCCCTGCTTGGGCCTGCCCTGACGCAAAAGCCCATTGGCTAGAGTTGCTTAAATGTCCCACACAAATATAAACACCTCCACGGTGTTGAGAAGATGAAAGGGGCAACTTATTGATGTTGTATATGCTAACGGTTGGACGTGGGACAGGAAAGACAGCATTTTAACTGCTGGTATGCAATACTGAGCTGGGCTGCATGAAGAGGTTTTCATTTACTGATCTTGGCTGTGTGCCCAGACTGCCATAGTAGAATTTAGGGGAAAACACGGAAAGGAGGAGAACCACAGAATAGTTTTCGGCAACATCCATGAGGGGCAGAAGAGCAAATACATGTGAAGAGTGTGTTTCCAGAAATGAGAGGATTAGCTCTGGGGAACAGTTTTGAGCACCCAGCTCTCTTCCTGGCCCTCTCCATGTGTGCTTGAAGGTAACTGTTCATCCTAACATTGATTCAAAGGGAGCACAAGATTATCGTTCAGCTAAAAGAGAAGGGACAGGGCAGGACAAGAAGAAATCTTAGATCACTTTGCCTCATGTTGTTTTAAGCTTAGCTGAAAGATAAAAGTGGATTTTGTTTTTCTAACATCACTAAAAGAGAAAGAGCTTTGTGGATCATGGAGATGGTGGCTTTTAAAATGTATCTGCTAACTGTCACGTGTGGTGGATTAGAAGCCTTTGCAAAAGTATAGATTTGAATGGGATATTCATGGGTCTCTGTTCATGAAGGGTTTACTGGTGGTTAACTCTCCCATCACCCTACCCTACCTCATCCTTTGGCTTATGACTTTAAGCACATTTGCCAAATATGTGCAAGTGTGTGAATGATGATAACTTTGGAGAGTTATTTTCACAAAATAACTGTCTACGAGGAGTAGTATTTGGATGAAATGTTGCATCCCAAGAAAGCCGAGACAGCCTGACAGCATAGACTGGGCAAGGAGCGGAACTTATCAGGCACTCATGATGTATACAGAAGAAAGAAAGTTCTGTGGAGGCGAGAAATTGAAAGAAATTTCATGGACAAGTGTGTATGGGGCAACAGAAGAAAGTTAGGGGGTAGTTTAAAGCTGTGAAGGTCAAGAGGCTAGAATTTACAAGAAAAACAATGTGAGAATTCAATAGATGTCTTCAGGAAAGAAAGAAAAGATCCCTAGTGGGTCAAGGGTAGTCACTTTGTGAACAAAGTGTTCAGTGGTCAAGATGTACCCACTGGTGGTTGGTAGAAGACACCAGAGCAATAGAACACAGTGCAGGATTATTGATTGATAGTGGTATCTCTTCAGAGATATCCTGGAATTTATAAAGGGAACTGGATAAAGACATAGGGCCTGGCTTCTGTATCCTGGGGTACTTCATCTGTGGGTTCAGCCAACCAGACATTGGAAATAGTTGAAAAATAAAAATTGCATCTGTACTGAACATGTACAGACTTTTCTCTTGTCATCATTTCCCTAACCAATGCACTATGACAACTATTTATATAGCATCTCCATTGCATTAGAGATTACATATAATCTGGGGATGATCTAAAATAGAAAGAAAGATAAGCAAATACTATACCATTTTATATAAGGGACTTGGGCATCCTTGGGTAGTAGGGTCCAAAGGTAGGACCTGGAACCAGTCACCTGAGAATACTAAAGAATAATAGGACAGCTGTGGTGTTTTTAGCAGCCATTCATCATTATCACTTGATATAATTCAAAAATTTGGAAGACCTTTTGAAAAATGTCATGCCTGTAAGAAGAATGGGCCAGCAAACAAATCCTGTAAAATAAGATGAGTTAGGTAACTTCCACACTTAGTGAACTGATGAGACCTTTGCTATTTTACTGAATATCATCATCCTAATAAATGTAGGTTAAGATATATAGGTTGAGTTTCTCAACAACTCAGTTTATCGAACATGTGTGAAAATTCTGGTCTCTGTTTTTTTTTTTTTAATTTTTCTCTTTCACTTTTATTTAATGAATATAAATTTCCAAAGTACAGAATATGGATTACAATGGCTTCCCCCACATAACGTCCCTCCAACCCACAACCCTCCCCTTATCCACTCCCTCTCCCCTTCCATTCACATCAAGATTCATTTTCGATTCTCTTTATATACAGAAGATCAGTTTAGCATACATTAAGTAAAGATTTCAACAGTTTGCTCCCACACAGAAACATAAAGTGAAAAATACTGTTTGAGTACTAGTTATAGCATTAAAACTCAATGTACAGCACACTAAGGACAGAGATCCTACATGAGGAGTAAGTGCACAGTGACTCCTGTTGTTGACTTAACAAATTGACACTCTTGGTTATGGCATCAGTAATCACCCCTCTAGGCTCTTGTCATGAGCTGCCAAGGCTATGGAAGCCCCCTGAGTTCACTGACTCTGATCATATTTAGACAAGGCCATGGTCAAAGTGGAAGTTCTCTCCTCCCTTCAGAGAAAGGTACCTCCTTCTTTGATGACCCATTCTTTCCACTGGGATCTCACTCACGGAGATCTTTCATTTAGGTGTTTTTTTTCCCCCAGAGTGTCTTGGCTTTCCATGCCTGAAATACTCTCATGGGCATTTCAGCCGGATCCGCATGCCTTAAGGGCTGATTCTGAGGCCAGAGTGCTGTTTAGGACATCTGCCATTCTATGGGTCTGCTGTGTATCTCACTTCCCATGTTGGATCATTCTCTCCATTTTTTATTTTATCAGCTAGTATTTGCAGACACTAGTCTTGTTTATGTGATCCCTTTGGTTCTTAGTCCTATCATTATGATCAATTGTGAACAGAAATTGATCACTGGGACTAGTGAGATGGTATTGGTACATGCCACCTCAATGGGATTGAGTTTGAATCCCCTGGTATGTTTCTAACTCTACCGTTTGAGGTAAGTCAGCTTGAGCATATCCCGAATTGCACATCTCTTCCCTCTCTTATTCCCACTCTTATATTTAACAATGATCATTTTTCAGTTAAGTTTCAGCACTTAAGAAGAATTGTGTATTGATTACAGTATTCAACCAAAAGTATTAAGTAGAACAAACAAAAAAAATACTAAGAGGGATAACATATTAAGCTGCTCATCAACAGTCAGGGTGAGGGCTGATCAAGTCACCGTTTCTCATAGTGTTCATTTCACTTAGCAGGTTTCCTTTTTGGTGCTCAGTTAGTTGTCACCTATCAAGGAGAACAAGTGGTGTTTGTCCCTTTGGGATTGGCTTATTTCACTCAACATAATGTTTTCCAAATTCCTAACAGGGATCACTTTTCAGTTAAAATTTAAACACCTAAGAATAATTGTGTGTTAATTACAGAGTTCAACCAATGGTACTAGAACAAAAAAAATACTAAAATGGATAAAGTATTACATTGTACATCAACCGTCAGGACAAGAGCTGATCAAGTCACTGTTTCTCATAGTGTCCATTTCACTTCAACAAGTTTCCCCTTTGGTGCTCAGTTAGTTGTCGCCGATCAGGGAGAACATATGATATTTGTCCCTTTTGGACTGGCTTAATTCACTCAGCATGATGTTTTCCAAATTCCTCCATCTTGTTGCAAATGACTGGGTTTCTTTTTTTTTTTTTTAAACTTTTATTTAATGCATATAATTTTGCAAAGTACGACTTATGGATTACAATGGCTTCCCCCCCATACCGTCCCTCCCACCCACAACCCTCCCCTTTCCCACTCCCTCTTCCCTTCCATTCACATCAAGATTCATTTTCGATTATCTTAATATACAGAAGATCAGCTTAGTATACATTAAGTATGGATTTCAACAGTTTGCTCCCACACAGAAACATAAAGTGAAAAATAATAGATGATTTTTTTTAAATGATGATGAAATCAGAGCAGACCTATTGTCATGTTTAATCCCAGTGAGAGTCAAGTTGGGAATTGATAATTTCTTTTTCTTTTTTTTTTTTTTTTTTTTTTTTACAGAGGATCAGTTTAGTATGCATTAAGTAAGGATTTCAACAGTTTGCACCCCCATAGAAACACAAAGTGAAATATATTGTTTGAGTACTCGTTATAGCATTAAATCTCAATGTACAGCACATTAAGGATAGAGATCCTACATGAGGAGTAAGTGCACAGTGACTCCTGTTGTTGACTTTACCAATTGACACTCCTGTCTATGGCATCAGTAATCTCCCTATGCTCCAGTCATGAGTTTCATTGTTTTTGACTGCTGTAGAGTATTCTATAGAGTACATGTCCCATAATTTCTTTATCCAGTCTACTGTTGATGGGCATTTGGGTTGGTTCCAGGTCTTAGCTATTGTGAATTGAGCTGCAATAAACATTAATGTGCAGACTGCTTTTTTGTTTGCCAATTTCATTTCCTTTGGGTAAATTCCAAGGGGTGGGATGGCTGGGTTGAATGGTAGGGTTATATTCAGGTTTCTGAGGAATCTCCAGACTGACTTCCATAGTGGCTTAACCAGTTTGCATTCCCACCAACAGTGGGTTAGTGTCCCTTTTTCCCCACATCCTCTCCAGCATCTATTGTTGGTAGATTTCTGAATGTGAGCCATTCTAACTGGGGTGAGGTGGAACCTCATTGTGGTTTTGATTTGCATTTCCCTGATTGCTAGTGATCTTGAACATTTTTTCATGTGCCTGTTGGCCATTTGGATTTCCTCTTTTGAAAAATGTCTATTGAGGTCCTTGGCCCATCTCTTAAGTGGGTTGTTTGTTTTGATCTTGTGGAGTTTCTTGATTTCTTTGTAGATTCTGGTTATCAACCCTTTATCAGTTGCATAGTTTGCAAATATATTTTCCCATTCTGTCCGTTGTCTCTTCACCTTCCTGACTGTTTCTTTTGCAGTACAGAAACTTCTCAATTTGATGCAATCCCAAATGTTAATTTTGGCTTTGACTGCCTGTGCTTCTGTGGTGTTTTCCAAGAAGGCATTGCCGGTACCTATATCTTGCAGGGTTTTTCCAATGTTCTCTAGTAACTTGATGGTGTCAGGTCGTAGATTTGGGTCTTTAATCCATGTTGAGTGGATTTTTGTGTAAGGCGTAAGGTAGGGGTCTTGCTTCATGCTTCTGCATGTGGAAATCCAGTTTTCCCAGCACCATTTATTGAATAGACTGTCCTTACTCCAGGGATTGGTTTTGGATCCTTGATCAAATATAAGTTGGCTGTAGATGTTTGGATTGATTTCTGGTGTTTCAATTCTGTTCCATTGGTCTATCCATCTGTTTCTGTACCAGTACCATGCTGTTTTGATTACAACTGCTCTATAGTATGTCCTGAAATCTGGTATTGTGATGCCTCCAGCTTTGTTTTTGTTGTACAAGATTGCTTTAGCTATTCGAGGTCTCCCGTGTCTCCATATAAATTTCAGCACCATTTTTTACAGATCTGAGAAGAAGGTCTTCGGTATCTTGATTGGTATTGCATTGAATCTATAAATTGCTTTTGGGAGAATGAACATTTTGATGATATTGATTCTTCCAATCCATGAGCATGGAAGATTTTTCCATTTCTTGGTATCCTCTTCTATTTCTTTCTTTAAGGTTTTGTAATTTTCATCGTAGAGATCTTTAACATCCTTGGTTAAGTTTATTCCAAGGTATTTGATTGTTTTTGTAGCTATTGAGAATGGGATTGATCTTAGAAGTTCTTCCTCAGCCATGGCATTGTCTGTGTATACAAAGGCTGTTGATTTTTGTGCATTGATTTTATACCCTGCTACTTTGCCAAAATCTTCTATGAGTTCCAATAGTCTCTTAGTAGAGTTCTTTGGGTCCCCTAAATAAAGAATCATATCATCTGCAAAGCGGGATAGTTTGACTTCTTCCTTCCCAATTTGTATCCCTTTAATTTCTTTTTCTTGCCTAATAGCTCTGGCTAGAACTTCCAGAACTATATTGAATAGCAATGGTGAGAGTGGGCATCCCTGTCTGGTACCAGATCTCAGTGGAAATGCTTCCAACTTTTCACTGGGCACTGTTAAGGAAATAAAAGACTAGGAGTGACGCACAAGCCATAATACCCTTGGCTATTTTAGCCAAGAAGTGCATCTGCTGATGTAACTTCAGACTTAGGTGTAAGAAGCCTACTCTTATCATTCAATCTTTGTCTTTAGAAAGAAATCAAGTGTGGCAAGGAGGGGAGAAAAGGCAGTCCCCATGATGATATGCCTCACCAAATCAAGTGTTAATCATTAGAGCTCTTGATAGTGACATTCATTCTATCTACTTTACTACATTAGAGATAATCTGAGAGGTATGAGACTGGACACCTGTCCGAGGTGAAAGGTTATACCAGGTTTCGCACATACACACAGAGGTGCGCACATGCACACACATACAGATTGTCTATTATTTTTATTTTACCTGTTTGAAAGACAAAGAGGCAAAGAGAGACTGAAACAGACAGAAAGACACAGGGTGATCTTTCATCTTTCAGCTCACTCCCGAATGCCTGCGACAGCCAGGGCCGGACCATTCCAAAACCAGAACCCAGAATTTAATCTGGGCCTCACATGTGGGTAGCAGGGATCCACGTAGCTGAGCTATCACCTGCTGCCTTCTAGTGTGCACATCAGCAGAAAGCTGCAATGAGACGTGGTGCTGGGACTTGAACTCAGGCACTCTGATTGGGACCTAGATTTTCTAAGTGGTGTCCTAACGACTGTGTCAAACACCCATCCTTGGGTTTTAATTATTGTAAAGCATCCAGCTGGTTTCTGGAATAGAGAACACCCAGTTAAAGTTGAGTTTCCAAAGGCAATGAATTTTTTTTTATTATAATTAGGCCTCATGCAGAATTTGGACAAAAATCTATACCAAGAATTTCTTTGTTGTTTATCTGAAATTCAAATTTAACTGAAATTCTAAATTTAATTTAAATTTATCCTCTCTTATCTCTGGCAACCTTATGCTACAGAGAACAACAAAACAAAAGAAAGGTGTGTGTGTTACATCAGAACCAAATTTACATAATTAATGTAATAAATCTAAAACAGTGTCTTTCATACCAGAATTCATTCCGACATCCATGGCATTATAGCCCTGGGCAGATTGAGAATATTGATCTTACAGCCACAACACCAGGTGGGTATGTGTTTTTTTTCCATTTTAAAATCATTTTTGGCTGGATTGTTTTACAGTTTTTGAGAATTTTAAAATGTGTTTATTTTAATGCTGCTTTTTTTGTTCACCATACTGCATCAAGAATTTTGCAGAAGACTTTGTCCTCAATGATTCACAGCAGATCCTGGTGGTTCTTTAGCTTTCCTGGAATTTTCTCATCAAACTTAACTTCTAATTCAAAGTTTTTCATTTGGGGCACATTCCTTTGATGTGAAAATTTAAATGCTGACAAAGGATAAATTGGATTCCCTCTTAATAGACTATAGATTTTGCATTATAATTATATTGAAATTAAAATGACTTACAAAAGTTTTGTTGCAGATATACAGTGTGGATCATAGTGATAGAAACAAAAGAAAGAGGGAGGTCAGGGTTAAGCTGCCACCTGCAGTGCCAGCATCCTCTGTGGGTGGCTGCTCCACCTCCAATCCAGCTCCCTGCTAATGTGCCTGGGGAGCTTGGGCTCCTACACCCATGTGGGAGACCTGGATAAAGCTTCTGGCTCTTGGCTTTTGTCTGGCGCAGTCCCAGCCATTGCTGCAATTTGAGAACTGAACTGGTGAATGGAAGATATCTCTCTCTCTCTGTCTCTCTCTCTCTCTCTGTAACTGAACCTTTCAAATAAATAAAATAAATCTGAAAAAAAGAACATTTCAAGTTAGCAAAGATATTTTATAAGGTTCAAGCACAAAACTTTTAAATTAAAAGATTCCTGATGATACTTTTAAACTATAAATTAATTTGTAAATGATTATTTCAAATTTTGTTCATGAAGTGAAGAGTTATTGGTATTTTAAAAATAGTCACATGAAATGTAATCAACTTGTGGAACACGGCTTTTGACCTCAAAAGGCTGATGCCTACTTTGGAAGGTAAGGGGAAAGGAACTGAAACTTACAAGAAAACTTCTGCTAATCAAGTTCTAAAACAAAAAAATTCAAAGAATGGGGGAATCATTATGGGATGGAGCCATGGGTGAACTTTCACTGTGAAATGAGAGCTTTTCCCACGCCTTGCAGGATGAGTTGGGAACACAGAGTTGGAGAGGAGACCGTTTGTGGAGCCGAGGGAGAAGCAGTATACACAAAGCTTTGTAAGGGTAGGAGAAGCCAGAGATGACACAGAAACAAAATGTGGGAATACTTACGTTTGGAAATGGCAGTACAAAATCATGAATGGGAGACAAAGTTATATTCAAGGAGACCCATCAGACCACCGCAGGCTTTGGCCCGGTTGTCATGGGTCACAGAGCAGTTGTGTACGCCTGCCCAAGGAATGGAAATCACAAGGGTAGTGTTCCCAGTGGTGTTGTGCACTGTGTGTCCATCTCACCAAAACCAGCGTAGAGTGACCCTGTACTGTCCAACCAAACCTTGGAGGACAGCAACTGATATTCTCACTTTTTTAAGCTTTTTGAACTAGCTGGGCTACTTCTTTTCACAATGAAGACCCAAAGACTTCTGTCTGTGGATACAAATCAGTATTCAGATTTTTTTTTTTAATGTTAAGTGGTGGGTGGCCTTGTGACCAGAAGTCCAGAAAATAGCTTGGTCCTGCATCCTCATCCCAGGCCCATTTCCCACTGGCAGCCACAGGGGTTCGGCTTATGTCAAGGCTCTCAGATCAGGCGCTAAGATTACGTTCCAAGCATTAATCTCTGGGAGACCAGGCACACTGTTCAAAGGACTGTCACTTCTGTACTCCCTCCCAACTAAAGAGGAAGGCACTTTTGCAAGCTATAGTTTTGCCAGCTCGTCATCGGACAATATTTATTTGTTCATTAATTTCTTTTATGAACATTGTACAAGGTACACAGGCCAGTACCCCCTGATCATTTATTGCCCAGATTTACGCTCTGTGACTTGATGGAAACACGCAGCTTCAGAATGGAGCGCTCTCATTCTCTGGGTAAGCAGTTGTGCTGCAATTTATGGGATAAAGACATTATTTTAGACACGGTAATTAGCACTTGTCTCATTTCCACATCTTCTTTAACGCTGTGTCCCCTTTAAAAATATTTTTATTTAAAATGCCAACCAAGGAGCTAGCTCGGCATGCATGAGGGGAAGACAAAAGAAGAAGCAGCAAACCACTGATAAATCCATCTGCTAAAGACCACAATACACAAATTAAAAGAGTAAGTTAGCATTATATGTCAGAATCTCCTAGCGCCATTGTTTGAGTTTACTGTTTCTTACAGAATATTCAAAGGATATTTTTTCCAGTAGACCAACTCCTTTTAGTCACACCCTGGAAAAGCTTTGCTTGTTTTAAATAGGGCCATTATGCTCTCAGACACCTATGTATTTAGAAAGCCCAGCCTTAGGAAAGTGACTGGTCTGTACGAGTCTCCTCCTCTGTTATTTATTTTGCCTTCTCCCACTCTCCTTTCAAACAATTCATAGTTATTCAAAGATTTATTAAATTCCTCACCAAAGTTTCCCTTCTCAATGCAAATTATGATTCTGCCTCTAGCAGAGCATGAAGCAGTAACTCAAGACCCCTAAGATTTCTTTTCCTAATTCTTAAATGTTTCCCTTCCTCCAGCCCTTGTGAGATAGGTGAGAAAAGCAATTGCCCCCACTGCTTAATGCATCACAACTCAGAAACTCACTCCATCCTTGTAATTTTGAATCCCAACCCAGCTGGCGGTTCCTGGATTTCAGTCTCTGAATATGAGTTCAGCACTTTTAAATCAATCACTCCGAACAGTATTTCTGTCAAATGGAAACCTTTTCTTCTTTGGCAGAAAGGCTTTCCTGATTTTTGGCTACAGCCTTAAAGAACTGAGCAGTCTCATAAATGAAACCAGGATGGAGGAGAATTATTAAACTAGATATAATTTTCTGTCGTTGCCACTGGAAGAGTCCTGCTCCCTTTACTGTTCGGGAAGACGAGGCACCTCTGTACCCTATACGATTTTTCAAACAGGTCCCCCATTCCAGGCTAATGGCTTGCTGCAGGTTGACTAGCAAGGGGTTACCTGGGTGAGGTGGAAATGGGAGGAAGGAAACTCTCCTGGGATTCCACTCCCAGCAAACTTAAAATTCTCCCTCAAATCATTAAAATGTTTTAAGAATCAGCTTACTTCATACATCTTGATTGTTACTACTCTTAGATCCTCTTCTTAAAGCCCTATTGTTGATGGCATGGAGAGGGTGGGGGGCACAGAGACCTCTTGGCTTAGCCAGACCTGACACAACAGCTTCAGAAATAACCCCTCTTCTTCTGTTTCACTAGAATAAGTTTAAATCTCAAGCCCTGAAAATAAAGAAATAATGACAAAGCTCTGAAAAGCATAGGGAAGACCAACCTTTGTTAGGGCTGTAAATAACAATATGAGACTAACAGTATCATCCATAACTGTGCTTGACTACTTATATGTGCCTCCCATGCACGCCATACCTGCTCTGTCATACTCAGATGTGGAAGCAGCACAGAAATTAATGTATTCTGTAGCCTCAGCTTTCTATCATGCTTTTTGTTTCATATGAGTGTCTTCCATTACATAAAACAGCCTATAATATACTGAGAAACATAGACTGTAATATTTACTAAGGAAAGTCAATAAGGAAGTGCTAATTTTCCCCACCACATTTCACTAAATGATGCTAGCAATTTCTGACCATTTTCCATATAGTGGATGTGTTTACTGTTTCTTGATTTCTTCATAATGCCCAGGCTATTCCATATAATCCCCTAGATGCCTCGAAATGATTTTATCTATAGGCAACTCTTGATTTACGGACATCTAACATGAGATGCTTCCAAGCTCTAAGTTACATTGGTGGTGTTAGCTATAGAGGGAACGTGAATAGTGAGGAAGAAAGATGTAAACATATATTTAGTTAAGCACATCTGACAAATTTATAGAAATAATATTGAAATAAGTACATTCAGTCATTCAATATTTATCCAACACATATTTATTGAGTGTTTACTATTATTGAGTGTTGAATGCCAGGCACTATGTTAGTTATTGGAAGTCAGCAGTGAGCAAAACAGACATGGGCCCTGACCTCATGAATTCAGAACATTGGCCTCTTTGAAGCCAGAGGACCAATCTCTCCAACTCTTTAAAGAAATGTCGCTGGACTCAATTGCTGTAGGATTCTGAAAGCCTAATGAAAAAAAGCAGCAGAGGGTAAGAACACCAAGAATAGCCCATATGTGGTGCATTTCAAAGGGATACCTAGGAAAATCATAAACAAACCTTTAAGCTAAAAAGCAACATAAAGATAGTTATGCCAGCTCCCTCGTTAGCACAACTAAAATTCTTGTTTACATTTACAAAGTGGTGAATTCCTAACCTGTGTCCAGAACCCAGATCTCTTGAAATCCAAGAAAACACCTAATACATGAATGCTCTTTGAATCATTGTATAATAAAATCCAAATTCTAAGTGTATTCACAGCACAAGTAAGGTACTGTGGGCTGAACTGCGTCCATTGTAAACTCAAATGTGGAATTCCTCACCTTTAGCGTCTCAGGATGTGACCTTAGTTTGGAAATAGAGTCCTTGCTAACATAATTAGTTTAGATGAAGTTGTGTTGGAGTAGGGTGGACCCCTGATCCAATATGGCTGGTGTCATGATGAAAAATAAGACACTTAGAGGTTGAGAGAATACTAGGTGAAGATTGGCAACAGACTGCCAAAAAACCAATAAGCCATCTGAAGCCAGGACAGAGGCCTGGAGCAGGTCTCTCCCTGGCACCTTGTGATGGAGTCTGACTCTCCCGACACCTTGATCCCAGACTTTCTGCTTCCAGAACTGTAAGCGAATAAATTTCCGTTGCTTACGCTACACAGTGTGTGGTTCTTCATTACAGAAACCCTAGGAAACTAAAACAGATGAATATTCAAATAGAGGTTTACTCAATTCGCTTTTTCATTCATTTATGTATTCACCAAACAAGTAGTTATCAGGCACCTAATATGTACCAAGCATTATACAAAACAATCGGACACCACTATGAATTAAATCCAACACCTATCTTGAAAAACAGATGAATATTCTAAAGGCTAAATAATTGTGTTGTTGGGTTCCCTGCCCAAATCCCGAGTCCACTTCCATCAATGTGGCTCTTCCCCAATAAATAAGATGTATTGCCCCGGTTGACATGGAAAGACTAGATTCTGCTTCTATCCTGGGTCTAGTCTCTTCCCTAGAAATAGAGTAAATGTTTGCTGGCTAGGAGTAGTTACTCCTCCCATCACTGAGTCATGGCCCAGGGATGGAATCCAGGCCAGTGACAGCCCCTTAGCGTGCTTTTAAGCCAGGCATCTCTAATGCACCCTCCAGAGGAGGCCAACGAAGACAGCTCTGAGTCCCTGTCATGCTTTATCAGGGCCATAAAGTGAGTATTGAAAATTTTAAAGTTTTCAAATGAAATATACAAAGGTTGATTATTAGCAGTTTATCAACTTAACCCTCCTGTGGCATAGGGAACAAACAATAAAGCTGTTCAAAGGGGGCTTCCGAATGACTTTCTGCCATTTTATTGCAACTTTAAAGAGGACTAAAAACACGTCTAACCAGAGGCCTCTGGCGAGCTTTGCTGCTTCCCCCCAAGAGCACGTTTGCATTCCTACAGCTGATGCTGCTGGAACCAGTCCCTCCATGCCCTCCCAGGAACCACTGGGCTATGGCTTCCAGGCCTGTGTGTGTGACAAGCAGAAGTCAGAGCAACTGGGGGAACTCCGGCTCACGCAAGCCGTACAGGTCTGAGCCGTGGCTTGTGTTGCCTTACTTTGTAATGACCTGTTGCCTCTCTCCATTTCCTGTGGAGCAGGTGTTCCAGGCTTTCTGTGCCAGAAACAGTAAGATTGAACTCCTTCAGAGGAACGTCAAAGTATGTAGAGGTTACACTAGTAACTTCTCCTTTTGAGGATGATGGGAGTCTACCACATATACTACCATGAAGTGCAGAAACACGTTGTGCTTCTCCCATGCCCTGATGTGCAGCCATGCTAGTATGCTTTCAAATCCCACTGCACAAACCCGAAAGATGAACTTTTAAGCGACTTTATGAGGCCCTTATTTTCCATGATTTTTAGTAGTTGCTATCTTTTTACATAAGGTCTACTCCCTTTAAATCCCACCTTTTCATCTAGAAAAATAAAATATAGGCTCATCATGTCCAAAGTCTCCATTTTAAATGGCATGAGTCAAGGGGCAGAACAGATACAAGGCCTCCTTTAGGGCTTCTTGCTCTGTTTGCCCTTTTGTTTAATTGTCTCTTCTCTGCTCCAAGAGGGCACACTGGGAAATGGAATTGTTTCCCAGAGAGCACTGCTGGAATCATGCCTATCACCTTCTCATCTACTGTACTGGGCAAATCAGTAGGAGGATCTACAATAGCATCTAGGGAGTAGGCATCCCAGTGTGAGTACAGAATCCAAGTTACAGCAAAGCGGGTCCAAGACCACAGAGAAGGGGAGAATGAGGAGACACCTTATTGTTATTATGCATTCATCCACTCAGTCCTTTATTGGTGTGAAAATATTTTTTGAGCACCTACTATGAGCCAGGCCCTATGCTAACCTCTTGGGTTATAATATTGCACAAAAATAGGCCTGCTTGCTATTCCCACAGGGTTCACAGTTTGATAAAGGCGATTCTTCAATCAAATAACGACGTACATAAATTAAAGATATTAAGTGTAGTAAATGATAATTATATAGTGCCCCATGGGTATAAAATGAGTCAGTTTCGCCCAGTGTCGCTCCCCCTCTTCGTGGAGGAGCAACACTGAACCCTGCGCTGTTCTTTCGTCTGCTCGGCCCTCCCCGGGTTTGCTGCTGGTTCTTCCCGGGTTGGCTACTATCCCTTCCACCTCCGTGGAAGGGCAGTTCCCCCTGGCCACATTCCCCACTTCCGCAGGGGAGCGGCACACCGCCGGCCGGCTCTCTCGGGGGCTGCACGGGTTCCCTTAGATGTTCCCCATAGATGTTCCCGGTGCATGCCGTTTCTCTCCTCCTTTATAGTCCTCCTCCGCCAATCCCAACTCGGCTGCCCACACGCCGAGTACGCTGCTCTCCAATCAGGAGCAAGTCCTACAGTTAATTGGTTGAACTGGAGGCAGCTGTGCGGAAGCTGTTTACTTCTCTCCCAACGCCATGTTGTGGGAGAGCAGATGCATAGAATAAGTCTTAATTTCAGTAACTTAGTCCAGTCCGGATTGCTCCCCACAGATCCCCCTTTCTTTTTATTTTTTAGCGTTGATACGCGCCTGTCTTCGGTGTCCCGCGGCACACACTCTGCTCTACTTGCTAGAGTTGCCACAGGCTCTTACAAGTCCTATCAGGCAAACCGAATCCGGGTCCTCTCTTCGCCATGTTGTGAGGAGGTTTTTAGGCGCTGATGCGTGCCTGTGTTCGGTGCCCTGCAGCGCATGCTCTGCTCTGCCTGCAGGGGACTTACAAGACCTATCAGGCAAACCGAATCCAAGCCTTCTCATTGCCTTATTGTGGGGGAGACTTATTAGTGTTGGTTCGTGCCTATCTTCGGTGACCTGCAGCTCATACTCTGGTCGAGCTTTGCTGGCGCTTACCGCCTTAAATCAGGCAGACCGAATCCAAGCCTCCTAATTGTTGCATTGTGGGGAAGCTTTACTGATGTTAATTCGTGCCTGTCTTCGGTGACCTGCGGCTAGCCGCCCAGGTGCTCATCGCCTCACTAATCGGGCAGACCGAATCCAAGCCTTCTAATTGGCATGTTGAGGGGAGGCCTTATTTTTCTCTATTTCTCTATCTCCGGGCATTCCTACCTCTCCCATTTCACTTCTATCTTCCAGCATTCCCATTTCTCTTTTACTTCACTTCCAAACTTCTGTTTCTCTTATCCCCGCAGCTTCCCGGCACCTCGCTGCTTCAGCCCGCGCGCCTCTCTCATCTGCGCAGCTTCCCGGCTTTGCGCGGCTCGGCTTCGCGCGCTCCGCGGTCTCCACGCTTAACCCTTTCGCGTCTGAACCACGGCCTACGCCAGCGTTCCCTATCTATTCATGCCCCGTGCACTCTCTGCACGCGGCGGCTTCCGCGAGTAACACAGCGTAGCTTGCGTCTCCACCACTAGCATTCAATTCAAGTTCCCCGGGCTAGCCTGGCGAATTCAACCCAGCGTACGTCTCCGCCCCACGGTTTGGCTTCCCGTCCTTTGCTCCCCGGGCTAATCAGACGGATCCCAACCAGGCTCACGTTTCAGCTTCTAGTTTCAACTTTTCGCCCCCTATTCCCGGGCTAACTTGAGAACCCCAAAGTGGCTTTCGTTTCCGCCTTGGCCTGCCCCCCGCGGCTTCAATTTCCCTAACAGTTTTCTCTACCCGGTATGTTTCCCCAAGCTTTCCTCCAACGATATTCCTCCCTCATTTCTCCTGGCCTCTCCCCACAGTCCGCGTCCGAATCTGTTTGTTCTAGCTTTCACTTTCGCTTTCGACCTTAGAGATTTCTCCCAGCTTCCCCCCGTAGTCCGTATCCGAGTCTATGCCTAGGCTTTCAATAGCTTCTTCCGGCTCCTTTTTCGTCCGGCTTTTCCCTAGGCTGTTTGCTAGTCTCTCCCTCCGATATTTTCCCTAGGCTGTTTGCTAGTTTCTCTCTCCGATATTTTCCCTAGTTCTTCCCGTTTCTTCCCTCCTAAGTTTCATATCCGTCCTAAGTTTCCTATCCGAGTCACGGCACCACTATGTCGCTCCCCCTCTTCGTGGAGGAGCAACACTGAACCCTGCGCTGTTCTTTCGTCTGCTCGGCCCTCCCCAGGTTTGCTGCTGGTTCTTCCCGGGTTGGCTACTATCCCTTCCACCTCCGTGGAAGGGCAGTTCCCCCTGGCCACATTCCCCACTTCCGCAGGGGAGCGGCACACCGCCGGCCGGCTCTCTCGGGGGCTGCACGGGTTCCCTTAGATGTTCCCCATAGATGTTCCCGGTGCATGCCGTTTCTCTCCTCCTTTATAGTCCTCCTCCGCCAATCCCAACTCGGCTGCCCACACGCCGAGTACGCTGCTCTCCAATCAGGAGCAAGTCCTACAGTTAATTGGTTGAACTGGAGGCAGCTGTGCGGAAGCTGTTTACTTCTCTCCCAACGCCATGTTGTGGGAGAGCAGATGCATAGAATAAGTCTTAATTTCAGTAACTTAGTCCAGTCCGGATTGCTCCCCACAGCCCAGTCTGGGAAGGGGTCAGGTACTGGTGGAAATATGTCTCAAAAGGCGTAATCTTGCACCAGCGTTCAGAGGAACAGTCAGAAGCAGTTAAGCGGAATTCAAGGTGAGGACGAGAATGAAATTGGGATCACTTCAGTCAGATGCAGAGAGAGGTCCAACACCCTTCATCAAAGGAAGAAGTCTCATTTAAGGATCTCAGAAAGACCCTTGTGCTTGAACACCTGGCGAGAACGGTGTACAATGAAGGTGGAGTGGTTAGCCGGAGGCAACTAGTCCGCGCAGGGCTGGGCAGTCCTGGCAAAGCTACTGGATATGATCCAAAGAGAAAGGAAGGGAGTCACTGAAGGGCTTAAAGCGGAGAGAGTAATATGAGAATCCCTTTGTTCTGTTGGGATCAGGTGGAGTTTACTGCAAGCCCTAAAGCTGTGTGTTCTTCTTTATCTCATTCCCAGTCCTGCTCTTCATCTCCTGAAAACCAGAGTCATCCTGGTTTAGCGCCAGAATCCTAAAGGTTCAACTAATTTTATTTCCTTGCCCACTAATTGAACAATTTCATGTTTCCCAACAAAGGAGATAGCAAAAAAATTATTAAAATTGTGGCAGTTTGGACTGCACACCTAGCAAGATTAGCAACTAATAATAGATTCATAAAACAAAATGTTCCATTTGGAATATCTCAGCAGAGCCACCTGCTAAGAGAGTAAGTAAACCTTTTTGAACATATTCCTGCATTATTTTATTTTGCTTTTATATCTACACCCAGCTTCTAACATAGTGCACACTCTAGACTATCAAAGATTATCAAAAGTGATAGCAATGTAATTTAAGTTGTTTATCTTCAGTAATAATGAACTGATTCATAACAACAGAGCAATAACCACACTTCCACGCTACTGGCCAAAAAATCCTGGCTATTACCCAAATTTGAGTAAATCGCACCACAAACACATGTTAATTTTGGCCACCCCTTCTTACTTAACTAAATGTTTGTTTCAAATTATCTGAGCTCCCTGCATCCACTTTTACTCTGTTCCTCCACACACTCTGGACAGGGAGCTTTTTTTCAAAACTCAAATCTGCATGTGCCATTTTGCTTGCTTCAAAGCCTCCACCGGCTTGCCATTGCTCTTGGGCTGAAGGCCACGCTCCACAGCAGAGCCCCATCTGAGGTTCTGTGTGGTTCAGCCCCACCTGCTCTCCAGGCTCCTGTTGATGCATGCTCCCTGTCACTTCCTGTGCCTGGCACTGCACGCAAGAGCATCCGTTGAAAGATTTGGTTTCTGTCCTCAAAAGGCATATGGTCTGATGAAAAATATTATATCACATGCATTCCATTACAGAGACATAAAAAGGCAGCTTTTGACAGAGCAAATACGGGATGCTAGCAGAGTCCATATGCCTGCACTTAATCCAGGAACATACAATCTTGGAGGTTCTGGATGCACGGTCACCTACCATGTAGCCCCAGGAGTAAAAACTACCCAACATAAAACATGAATAACTGTCTCTTTTTCCTTCTTTGCTAACCTCGTTTCCCGAATTCAGTTGTAAGCTCTTTGAAGACTGAGATTATTAGTTACGTTACATATCCTGAACATTGTCCACATAGGGCTGACCACACGGTATGTGCTTCTAAATATCTGTGGACCAATTAATAGGATTGTAAATTCTTACCTCAGGGTGTGTGCAGCAAGGGAGGGAGTTGTGAACATGCTGGATGTATCAAATCAATGCAGAATGAAAAGCCTGGCTGTGTGGAAAGATTGGCACCAAGACAAAGCTCTATTGGTACTTAATTTTTTTTTTATTTAATCGTGATAATGATATAATGGCTGGATGATTTAATTGGCAGGTAGGAGCCAGAAAAAGAACTCACTAACTCACACTAATGAGAGGTAGGCCCATTGCAGTCCGATTGAGGTCGCTCTTAGTAATTGATTTTCTATTTTAAAATATGCACTTGGCTCACTCTGGCCAACATACACACAAGTTGACTGCAACACAGAATTTACTTTGTTCTTTCATTTTGTCAAGTGTAGTTGCATTTTAATTATTTACGATGATACTTAATAGTATATTAGTAAGTGTTCTGTAGTGTGGCATGTAAAGGCAATGAGGTCTTAGTAATAGGAGAACTTGATAGAGCTCTCAGCTATTAAATCTTCCCAGAGAAGTGAGGGGAGATAGCAGGGTTCTTTGTGAGAATTGGGGTTTTTGAGGATTAGGGAAGTGAAAATTAACAAAGTTTTTCTGAATTACATTTATGAAGTATGTGGTGATATTTTAAAATGCATTGAATATGACTAATATTTGGATATGACAAATATGTTAAGATACACGTTCCTTTTTTGTGGGATGTTTTGTAGATATTAAGACTTGTGTGAAAAATAGGCCTCAGCTGGTTTTCCACTTCACGGCATTCTTTTATACAGTTTATTTTTATTTCTGACTCCCACAAAACACATTCTATCTCCAGATTATTAAGAATAATTTGAGCATGTGAAAGTTTTTTAAATTTCAAATTAATCTCACTTATGGTTATGGATGGAATTATAATCATTTCCTGAGGAAAAATAAGATTAATGTTTTAAAAGTTATGTAAGACTCCACTTCATATTTTTGCTTTTGGTACATTTTACATAGTTTTTTTTTTTTTTTTTTACTTAAATATTCTGTTACATCCAACTTTCCAATTCTAAATTCCAGAAATAAATTTTACAAGATCCAGTTGAATAAATGTCTGCCAGGGACTCCACCAAACCCTACCTCTAAACACTGCCGCCGCCACCTCTGAAAGGCCCTCCTTCCCTGGAGCGAGGCCTTTGTTCTTCCCCACTGTTTTGCCAAGTGTGTGCCCAGTTCCTTTGTGTGGCTAATTGAAAATGCTTCCCAGCCTTTGCAGCCTTTCTCTGCACACCATGTCTTCCCTTCTTTGAATAGCTCCTTCCCCATTTCCTTCCAAGTTTCGCCTCATCCCCCACCTCCACCACAACTCATCCCTCATTCTCTTTACAACCCTCATTGGCACCAGGTTGTTATTCTCATCAGTCCTACTCCCTCACCCATTAATTTTACAGGTTCTTTTTTCTCACCTTGCACCACACTCATTCACAGAAAACTGAAATAAGTACATTGTCCTATTACTGGAATACTGAAAGCATCTACGTTTTGAGGCTGTACATTTCAATTGGCCAACTTTATTGTAGAGCGCCCATAGTTACTTTACGTTCATGGAGGACAGAATAGTAATTGAATGTTCACAATAAGAACAATCATAAAAAGAATTATTTTCTTGTGTATTATTGTATAAAATAAAACTCCAAAGAGAAAAGAAGTTTTATCTCTATTTTAAGCATTAATAGTTAAGGCAAGCTTACAAATAAATATAAAAATCATTATTCTGGATGAATATTTTGGCAATTTATTTTCTTTCTTTCTTTCTTTCTTTTTTTTTTTTTTTTGACAGGGAGATTTAGACAGTGAGAGAGAGAGAGACAGAGAGAAAGGTCTTCCTCTCCATTGGTTCACCCCCAAAATGGCCCTTAAGGCCAGCACGCTGCACCGATCCAAAGCCAGGAGCCAGGTGCTTCCTCCTGGTCTCCCACGCAGGTGCAGGGCCCAAGCACTTGGGTCATCCTCCACTGCACTCCCTGGCCACAGCAGAGAGCTGGACTGGAAGAGGAGCAGCCGGGACAGAATCAGGCATCCCAACCGGGACTAGAACCCAGGGTGCTGGTGCTGCAGGCGGAGGATTACCCTAGTGAGCCAGGGCTCGGGCCTTGGAAATCTATTTTCCATTGAGGTGTTTTGTTTATAAAATGAAGAGAATGTAGGAATATTCAATCACTCATAGGGATTAAAATTGTTATTCACCTTATACAAATAGTTGGTAACGACTTGAGAAGTTTGGTTGTGAGCATTAATAGCTCCCATGATGAACATAGAAAGTAAATAGTGGTGTCCAAAGAACAGGGCTAGAGCTAACAAATTGGAAAATGTCATCTACCATGTTTTCCAAGAGGAAGGCTTAAGGCCCCGGTCAATGGGTAATACATGTAGGTGGAACATCCAAACAGGCTCTTCTGGGAAGTTTTTTTTTTTTTTTTTGGCAGGTTTTATCATGATTATAGCACCCCACAACCATATGAACAGTTGCTAACAGGTGCTCTACTCACAAGAAGAGACACTGGCAAGAATAAGGTGGAGTACAATTCAGACTTAGGGCTAGAGTCTCTCAGAAATCCCTCTCAGGGATTTCAAGGCAGTGGGCAAAAACTAACGGAGAACTCAGTCTAGGAAATGGAGCACACGAGGAAAAGCAGTCACGCAGGAGCTCAATGGTCTATATAGAGCAATGAGGCTTGTTCTGATAGGTCACGCAAAACATGAGAGCAGGATGGCTGGAGTGACACTGGGGCTCCGAAGAAACAGATTTCGCCTACTCTGGATCCAGGCTGCTTTGGGATCCCACAGGGTGAATGGCACCCCTTAGGAGAAGCAATTCAGAAACACAGCTGGGTAAGACAGAAGCAGGAGCTGACAGTGAGTTCCAAAATGAAACATCTCTGTCCATGTATGTATCCATATGCACATTTACCAAGACAACACAGCTAGTCTCCATCTTCCATCAGAGGAATCTGTGGCATAAAATTTGGTCTAGAATAATGCATACAGGTGCCACCTTTTATTTACTGCAAATGCATCAAGAACCTGTTAAATTCGACATGTTCCACTTGCTGGTGATGTCCAGTTTTTCACACTGGAGACAAGCTAAAAACAAAGTGAAAAGACTGCTTTGAGGGCTTCCATTCTTAGCCATGAGGGAGTAGATAGTATAAAAACTCTCCTACCTGAGAAACACCAAAAAAATTTTGGGAAAACTAAATATAAGACTTTTAAATGTATCGCCCAGCTCGGAAGTTAGTCAGGAAAACCACAGGGTTTCAAAAACCAGGAGGAAAATGAGAAGCAGTGCACTGAGCTGGAGCTGCCCCTTGGTGGTAATTGGAAGGTAGCACCATTCTCAGCAACAAAAAACAGGAGGTAAGGCCTAGAAGTACTGAAAAAGGAGATAAGTGCAACTAAAACCCCATTTATATATGTGGAACCGGGCAGAATAAGTTTGAAAACTGCCCACTTGCATAGGAAAACACCATGGATATCTTTCTGTATAAACATAGGTTCTAAGGTGGGACAAGATACTACACACTTGTGGATTTGTAACTTCACACTTTTCTTAAGTCAATGTGCTTTCCAAATTATGCTACAAATGTGAGAAGGAAACCCTCAAACTAAGAAATTCATATGTTGTTTATCCAAACTGGAACGCTGTGTATAAGCAAATACAAAACAGTTATGGAGTGATAGACCCTCAACGGGCTGAATATCATTCTCAGAAATAAATCTCCTTTCAAAGTGAGCTCACAATTCAGAATTTACAAAGCACACTAGAAAATAATTTTCCACGATAGAAGTCCTCATATACAATAAACAATTATGTGTATCCTACCCTCATAAAAGTTTAGATACTATAAAATAATTATGTTTAAAATGGTTAAATACCTTAAAAAAGCAATGCAAGAATGATAAAAGAATAAAATACTATAAAAGGTGAATCAGCTATTGAAATAAAGGCAATTGAACAAATAAAAAGTTTTCAATACAGTCATTAAAAATACAAAGCTCATAGTTCATTTCACCAAAACATCAGATCTAGCTAGAGATAGAATTTGGAAACAGGAAGATAGACCTATGAAAATTATCCTTTAATGTAGTATAGAAAGAAAAATGAAAAGGATAATATTAAAGAGAAATATTCCACAGGAGTCCAGGGGAAGAACACAGAGAAATAGGTAATATTGAAAGGACAATTGAGAAATTATTGTAAAATTGATATGACCATGAGTAGTTATATTCAAGAAGCATGGGTATTCCTATACATAATAAAAATAGGTGAATCTGCACCTAAACACATCCTAGTGAAACTTTAGAACACCAAAGTAAGATAAACTTATAAATGTAACCAAAGAGAAGAAAAACAATATTTAAGGTCCCCTGTTGTTTGAATTTATATGCTCTGTATCTCAGGGGCAGGTACACATCTATTTGTCTGCTTAATTCCTCTAAAAATATGTGCTGGATATTAAGTTCACAGAGCCTGAAGCTCCTGTGCTCTAGACTTCACTTAATTTTCCCTACTTTCTGCCAAGTTTTACTAAACTTGTTATCCTTAATCTAAGCCAGCGCTGTCAAAGAGAAATGTGACATGAACCACATATATCACAGTAAATATTTTAATGGTCACAATAAAAATAAGTAAAAAGAAACAGCTTAAATGGTAAAATATTTTATTTGTCATAACATACCCAACATCAAACAAAAAATATTGAGATATTTTCCATTCTTGTTTGCTCACTAAGTCTTCAAAACTGAATATGTATTTTACATTTACAGAAAATCTCAGCTGAAGTAAAGTTTTCATCATAAATACTCAATCTGTATTTAGATTTTTATAAAATTTACAGTTGAAACAGACTCACATGCCAAAGTCGTTCCAAATATACCAAAACAATTTCCAGTAACTGAACTGAGAGTCAATTTCCAAATGTAAATTAATTAAATTTAAAAAGTAGGTTCCTTCGTCTCCCTAGCCATATCTGAAGTCCTCAATAGCCACATGTGGGCGGCACAGCACAGACCTTCACTGCAAGTAGGACCTCATCTCAAAGCCTCTCTTCTGCTTCTGTGTTACACCTTGAATCACAAAGCTGAGAGGCCCCCTCTGTTCCGAAATAGACATCATAAACTGACCCAAAACTCTGCAGAGCCTCTTTATTTATTTATTTTTACTTAAGAGTCAGAGATACACAGAGGCCAGAACAAGAGAGAACTTTCTTTAAAAAAAAAAAAAAGATTGATTTATTTATTTGAAAGGCAGAGTTACAGAGAGGCAGAAGCAGAGGCAGAGAGAGAGATCTTCCATCTGCTGGTTCATTCCCCAATGGCCACAACGGTCAGAGCTTGGTTTATCTGAAGCCAGGAGCCTGGAGCTTCCTCCAGGTCTTCCACCTGGTGCAGGGGCCCAAGGACTTGGGCCATCTTCTACGGCTTTCCCAGGCCATAGCAGAGAGCTAGATTGAAGTACAGCAGCTGGGACTTGCCCATATGAGAGGCTGGCACTGCAGGCAGTGGCTTTATCTGCTATACCACAGCATCAACCCCAAAGAGAGATCTTCTATCTTCTGTTTCATTCTCCAAATGGCCACAATAGCCAGAGCTGGACCAGGTCAAAACCAGGAGCCAGGAGCTGCTTCCAGGTCTCTCATGTAGGTGCTGGGGTCTAAGCATTTGGGCCATCTTCTGTTGTTCTCCCAGGTACATTAGCAGGAAACTGGGTAGGAAGTGGAGCAGCTGGGTCTTGAACCAGTGCCCACATGGGAGGCCTGCATTGCAGGCAGAGGCTTAACCTGCTATGCCACAATGTTAACCACTGCATAGTCTCTTAAAGCCATTGATAAATGCATGGATCTATAAACCACTTCCTAATGAAACTAGTTAAAATTAATGATTCCTTGCTTTGTTCTCCCTAAGGTCTTTTTCCAACCTTGGCTTCAGCCTTTATTTCAGTATGCTGGTAGCATTATTCATTGTATCCTGGGTGAGCCAGTATATCATAATCTTAAGGAACAGCATTCCTGGGCTTAGAAGATCTAGCTTTGATTCCTGGACTGTCTATGTATCAGCTGTGAGATGTTGGGCAAAATTTTCCGGGAGCTTGGATTCCTTCTCAAAAGAAAAAAAAAAATAGAAAGATTATGGTATCTAGTTCCCTGGTGTGGTGGGGGTTAAAGTGATACAGACTAGGAAGTGCTTCATTTTGGTCACAGTATGATTGTGTCCGAGCTTGGCACAAATGACAGCAACAACAAAAGCTAGAAGATTATTGATCTGTCCCCCACTAAACTATAAGTCTTCCAAGATGAGGGGCTGCCTCATGGTCTGCTTATTTAGTCAACATCACTTAGCATTGTCCTGTCCATATGGCTACATATACAGCTCAATAAATGTTTATTTTGAGTTTAAATTCAAATTGAGTGCTATCCCTGACTGGATTAATGTTTCTCTCTGCTTCCCTTCCCTTCCGTGTTTTATCTCCCTTTTTGTATCTCTTTCGCTTGCTTTACACCTTTGTCTTCTCAGTCCCGAGCGTCAGAAAAATCCTACGAGATAGGTGAGAAAAATAAAAATTTTAAAACCCTTTGTATAAGGCAAAGCAGTCACGGAATATAAATGAAATTTAATTTCAGACCTGCATTAGAATAAGGATGGCGAGGTATAAACCCTTAACTCCTAGAAACGTATTCACAGCAGCACTTCTCCCCAGCAAGCAGGCGTGGGCCAGCGTGGAGCTGCCTCGTGGCACGGAGGCAATGAACTGCTGAGATCGCCCTCACTGTGGCAATGTTGTGTGCAGTCACTCTCCCAGGGTCTGGCAGAGGAATCAGGAAATTCTGTCTCCATGCTGATTCTCTGAATAAAAAAACTTCAGACTGCATCCCAGTGGCTACCATTACCTGATGAAGTCAATTAAGCTAGCAGCACTTCCTGCTGGAGACTGACCTGGCGGAGGTGGCGGCGGAGGCCAGATGAAACCAAAAGATGGGGAACTGGGTTTTCTTCCTGTTCTGTTTTTAGCAACCAAGTTCCATCAATGTGGTCTTTGACTCGGCTTTGAACAACCCCCTGCTTGGCTTCGTTCCTTAAACTCACTAAGTTCTTACAGTTAATACTGTGGTTAATGGTTTCTGGAAAGACAGTATCTATCAGCATCTGAGTGTACACATTTTGGCCTAAATATTGAGAAATCGTAAGTATGTAATGCAAAGCCTGGGTGTGCCTGCCCAGAGAAAGTGGCTCATTAGGATTAATCTTTGACCGAATGAGTAATGCTAAGGGAACGAGGCCTTTTCCTCTCTGGCTGGGCAGAGGTTGGGTCCAAAGCTTTCAAACAGGTTTCTTTGGAATGCAGCTGGTCACTTCTGAATATTTTACTCAAACATATGGAACGTAACAATCTGGATTTAAAAAAAAAAAAAAAAAACTTTGTATACTGTAGCAATTCCTTGAAAATCAAATGGCAGAACCTAAACAAGACTGGCTGCCAAAATGCGTGCCCAGTTGGGGAGAAGTGTGTGGGGAATCATCCAGCCCACTTTCAGAGCTCCCAGAGCAGCCTGGGAGAACTCTGCATTACCTTCTGTTCCCGTTCCTGAGCCCTGCCAAACTTTTGTTTGAAAAAGCATCTTTATGCAGCAGTACATTTGCTACATTGTATCTGAGAACACTTTCCACATTGGCTCCTGCTTGCTACTTGACTGAAATGACTTGTTCTGTTGAGCTGTTCCTACAGCAGACAGAGCCCAGAAGCACCCAAGGTAAGTGACATCATGCTCAGGGTGCAAGGCAGAGTTTCCTAACCAGGAATTTTTTTTTTTTTTTCTGCTAAAATTACTCCACGACAGTAAGAGTTTCCTGTATGAGTGCTGTACTCAGCTAATAGAAGTCAAATTCTTTCCCAGGGTAATGTAATTGTTAGTCTTCATAAAAAAAGCGGGGGTGGGAGGGATTGCTGCTTTATCAATAAAAGCATACAGAGCTGGATACCTACACAAAGAAATTTTCAGTATAATTTATGGCATTTCATCATGTTGAACTACATTCCAAGTAATTCACCCTGGCAGTTTTGCTCTCAAAATGGAAATCTCAGTATTTTTCTTACCTTCATCAAATAAAATGAGTTTGTGTTCAACTGGAGTCCATATACTTGATAATTTGTTTGACTGAGTAAGGTTATTAGCAATTTAGGAAATAAGCCCATTTGGATTTTCAGAGTGAACAGAAATAGGAGACTGCTATGATGATCTCTTAAAAATTACGATGTAACACACAAAAGTGAGATTTAAGTAACGAGATTTTTCCATATACCAATAACACCAGGGAAATTCAAACTCAAACTCCCTCGATTAATTTCCAAGGATTAAGTGGTTGGTATTGAAGTCAATGAAAGATATATTTTACAAAGCTGAGAGGTCAATTCAATTCAGAGAAGCTGACCAAATGGTGCGCCATCTTCTCTGTGTCTGTGGTTGAAATGCTTCCTGATCAAGTGGGAGGAAGATTTTGGTGAGATTTTCCAGGCTGCTCAGAGCTAAGTGGAGGACTGCAGTTGCAGTCAGAGGATCCTGAAGGTCTCTCTCTGTTGTTACGATGTTAGACCAGTGAGGGCACTTAGAGATTAGCTGGCCCAACCCCATAGTTTTGTAAGGAGGCTCTCAAGGCTTAGAGAGATTAAGTGACTTGGTTAACATCACACAGTTCATCCGTATAGGCACCCACTTGCTTGACTTTCTGATTGAAATCTTTTTTAACTCCCCCAAGAAATTCTTGCAGGAACTGCTGATGTTCTTGAGTTGGTTTCTTTTGATTTTACATTTTTTAAATACAGGCAACAATCATTCTTAGGTAATTCTTCTGGTACACAAGATTTTCAAAATTATTACTTATTTTTAAACTGTGATTGCCTCTTGACAATTCAAAGAAAGCAGATAGCATGTTACATTTGGATTCCTGGATTCCACTGTTCAATTTCTAAACTCCTTAGATATCTAAGAGTTCCCAGCAACATGTGCTACGTACTATTGAATGCACTTGTAGTGACTGCAAGCGGAGTCCACAAAGTGGAATGACCATACCAAGGTCATACAACCAAGCAACAGAAAGCTGAGAACCTGAGCCCCGCACTTTTTATTATTGGCAACACAGGAGTTGTAAAAGGGACCTAAGGCAAATTCGAGTTCTTAGTGATGAGGAAGTAAAGTGTTTCTTTGCTAAGGAACTTCACTTGGTGGAGAAGAGCATGCCGTTCAGACTCAGGTAGGAATTCCACATCCATGTTACACTGGCTGGGGACAATGACTTAGTAATATCTTTAAGTCTCAATTGTGATAATAATAACCGTATATTTTCAACAACTATTCAGTGGCTAATATATGTGAAGAAAAAAACTACATCTTTCACTGTTTGACATAAAATACTATGTTTTAAAAATAACTGTTACCATGCTATTATTTTAAGCTATACTCTCAGCAATATAAATATGCAACATTTCTGTTTGATCATTAATATGCTTATATGGATTCAGTATATAGTGTCCGTAATCATCCTTCATACCTTCAGAATGCTAGCCCTTTAAGGTCAAATCATGTGATTTATCTTTGTGTAGAATACCTATAAAGGCAAAAAATGTTTATATCCTCAGAACAATTAATATTGAAGTAGACTTCAGTATGGGCTTGGAAACCAAACTCCAGGTGGTCTGATGGTTGACTTGTTTGTTTATTTGTTTGCAACCTGAGTCCAGAGATGAGAATTTGCTCTGTTGTCTGAAGGTCTTAGTTCTGTCCCTCCTGTCACACATATGTAAGCAAATTTTGCTACCACATCTCTGGTGTTTAAAGGTCTTGTATGCAAATCTTGTAACATGGCCTTGAGTTACTTACCTGGCAAACTGTCTCTGTTATCTATCTAATCTTAACCAAAAACCATGTAGTCCAGTGGTGGAGAAAACATGTCGAACATCCTGAGAAATGATGATACGTATATATATTTAACTTTTTGAAAGGTAAGGGATTTTATAGTATATAATTTTTTAGCTAATTTTAGCTGCCTTCCATGGTGGAACTCAACTCTCCTAAAAACCAATTTTTTTTTTAATTTTTACATGCACTTATTTAAAAGTGAGTTTGAGTATAGACAGTGATGTGTTCATCAGGAATTCACGGAAACATAGATTCACATAAACACATTCATACATATTTCCTACGACAAGTTGACTGAGGAAGACAAAAGTTGGGTCTGGTTTACAGATGTGCTTGCAAGATATTCAGACACCACCCCGAGGGGAGAGCTGCAGCCCTGCAGTATCTTTCTAGGACATAGCAGTGAAGGAAAAGCCTGTCAGTGAGCACAACTTCCACAGGGACCCACAGATGATCCAGGAGGTGAAATGGCAAGAGGAAGAGTCTTCACAGATTCACAGCCTGCTTGCTTAAGAACTTGGAAAGCAAATGGTTGAAACTTTAGTACAAGGTTTGGCAAATATGTATATGGAAAGACCTCTCTTAATGGCAAAGAATGTAAAGATATTTGTTTCCCATGCAAATGCTCACAAAAGGCTGACCTCAACATAGGGATATTTTAATAATCAACTGGCTAGGGTGACCCATTCTTTGGATACCAGTGAGCTACTTTCTTAAGTCACTCATGTTATTGTCCAATGGGCTCATGAACAAAGTAGCCCAAGGTAGGACTATATAAAGGTTTAACAAATTAGACTTCATTTTCATTTCACCAAGACTGGCCTAGCTACTGCCATTGCTGAGTGCCACTCTGCCAGCAGAAGAGACCAACATCAAGTACCCCATTACGGCACCGTGCTCTGAGGTGGTCAGCCAGATTCTTGGTGGCGAGTTGATTGCCGGTTTGCTTTCATCATAAGGGAGGCAATGCTTTGCTCTTATTGGAATATGGCTCTTGATGTGGATTTGCCTCCCCTATGTACAATATTCCTGCCAAAGCTACTATCTGTGGACAAATAGAATGCCTTTTCCACCACCACAGTATTCCACACAGCTTTGCTTCTGATCAAGAAACCTACTTTGAAGCAAATAAATTACAGCAGTGGGCTCATGATCATGGAATTCTCTGGACTTGCTATGTTGCCCATCATCTAGAAGCAGCTTCTTTACAGAGCAGTGGCATGGCCTTTGAAATTCTCGATTATATCTACACCAGCTGGGGCTGAAGCCTTGTCTTCCAGAAGGCTGGGTGTGCTCTAAATCAGTGTCCTATACATTGCTGTGTTTCTCCCAGGCATCAAGGGGGTGAAGATGAGAGTGGCTCTGCTCATTACTCCTAGTGACCCCCTATGAGGAGTTTTGCTTGCCATTCCCATGAACTTGTGTTTTGCTGGTCTCAAGGTCATTCACTGCTCCAGAAAGAGCAATGTTTCTTCCAGAAGACGTGCCAATGGTTCCACAGAACTGAAAGTTAAGACTATCTGGCTACACTAAGCCCCTTACACACTCGAGTCAGCAAGGGAAGAAAGGAGTTATTGTATTGACTGGAATTATTCGTCCTGATTGCCAAGGGGAAGTTGAACTGCTGCTAACAATGGAGGTAAGGGAGTATGTCTGGAATACAGGGGATCCCTTAGGGCATGTTTTAGTGCTATAATGTCTTATGATTAAAGTCTACAGAAGTGGCTGGCACTATGGTGCAGTGGGTAAAGCGGCCACTTGGGATGCCCACATCCCACATGGAAGTGCCTTGTGTGAGTCCTGTCTAGTCCTCTTCTAATGCTTCTGATACAGCTTCCAGCCGATGCACTTGGGAAGGCAGCAGATGAGGGCTCAAGCATTTGAGTTCCTGCCACCCACGTCTAAGACCTGAATGGAGTTCCTGACTCCTGGCTTTGGCCTGGCCCTGCCCTGGTGATGGAAGGCATTTAGAGAGTAAACCAGCTTTCACTCACTTTATCTCTCCTTCGCTTTTTGTCATTTTGCCTTTCAGATAAATAAATATGTATTTTTATGAAGTCAATGGAAAATTATAACAAACCAGTTCAGGCAGGACTGATAGTAGCCCAGACTCTTCAAGGGTAAAATTTGAATTACCCCACCAAGCAAATAACTATGACTACCTGAGATTCTTGCTGAGGGGAAAAGGAATGTGGACTGGGTAGTGGGATAAGGTGTCATAAATATCACCTGCAAACATGTGACCAGTTGGATAAACAATGACTGTAGTTGTTATGAGCACTTACTCCTTATTTTGTCATGAAAAAATTTGTGTGTGGAAAGTAAATCATATGTGTATGTGTGTGTATTACATTTTTATTTTTCTTATCCTTCTACCATCTAATATAAGATGCATTAACAATAATTAACATTATACCACAATAAAGTTTTAAGTTACTGAATAATTTTTCAAAAGGAAAGAATGAACATCACCCAAGGACATTGCATAATAGTCTTCTGGGGAAAGGATTACTGCATTTTCAGTTAGATACAGGATAACCGTCTTATGACTTGTTATTATCTTTACTTGGATATTAAGTAGGAGTTAAGAAAATGTATACAGGCCATAGAGATGTGCAATTCGGGACATGCTCAAGCTGACTTACCTGAAACACTAGAGTTAGAAACATACCAGGGGATTCCAATTCAATCCCATCAAAGTGGCATGTACCAATGCCATCTCACTAGTCTCAGTGATCAATTTCTGTTCACAATTGATCATAATGATAGGAATAAGAACCAAAGGGATCGCATAAACAAGAATAGTGTCTGTAAATACTAGCTGATAGAATAAAAAAGGGAGAGAATGATCCAACATGGGAAGTGAGATACACAGCAGACCCATAGAATGGCAGATGTCCTAAACAGCACTCTGGCCTCAGAATCAGCCCTTAAGGCATGCGGATCCAGCTGAAAAGCCCATGAGAGTATTTCAGGCATGGAAAGCCAAGACACTCTGGGGAAAAAAAAAAAAAAAACCTAAATGAAAGATCTCCATGAGTGAGATCCCAGTGGAAAGAACGGGTCATCAAAGAAGGAGGTACCTTTCTCTGAAGGGAGGAGAGAACTTCCACTTTGACCATGGCCTTATCTAAATATAATCAGAGCCGGTGAACTCAGGGGGCTTCCATAGCCTTGGCAGCTCATGACAAGAGCCTAAGGTGATTACTGATGCCATAAACAAGAGTGTCAATTTGTTAAGTCAACAACAGGAATCACTGTGCACTTACTCCTCATGTAGGATCTTTGTCCTTAGTGTGCTGTACATTGAGATTTAATGCTATAACTAGTACTCAAACAGTATTTTTCACTTTATGTTTCTGTGTGAGAGCAAACTGTTGAAATCTTTACTTAATGTATGCTAAACTGATCTTCTGTATATAAAGAGAATCGAAAATGAATCTTGATGTGAATGGAAGGGGAGAGGGAGTGGGAAAGGGGAGGGTTGTGGGTGGGAGGGACGTTATGGGGGGGAAGCCATTGTAACCCATAAGCTGTACTTTGGAAATTTATATTCATTAAATAAAAGTTAAAAAAAAAGAAAATATATACAAATCCTAAGTTTACAAGGGATGGACTGTGTTTTTTTATCAACTTGACACATTAAAAATTACTAGGTATTGCTGTGAAGACATTTCTAGACACAATTAACATATACAATCACTTTACTTTAATTGCAATTATCTTAGATGATCTAAATGGGCCTGGGTCAATCACTTAAGACAACATGGTATCCCATAGGTATGTATGATTTTTATGGGTCAGTTAAAAAAGGATAAATTCCAATAAAGAAGTCTTAAGAGCATAGCTCTTTTCTGAAAAGGAAGAAACTTCACTTATGGATGGCAGCTTCGGCATACCATTCCTGAAGCTCACATGATGGATTTCAGGCTTTCCTAGCTAGCACCTTCAATCATGTAAGTCAACTCCTTGCCATAAATCTCTTAATGTATGTCTCTGGCTGGTTATTCTTCACTGGTCAAATCCTTACCAGTGTAAGGATTTGTGTGTGTGTGTGTGTGTGTGTGTATTTATTCTTTGTATCTTGTCTTCATTTTCCTGAGGATAGTCATATTGTCTTATTGTTTTATAAAGACTCTTTATATATAACAAATATCCATCAAATACATTTAAAATAATGATCTCTATTGTTTACCATTTTATGGTAATGAACTTGGAGGTCTTTTTCATTTTTATGAACTCATGTTTATCTGCATTTTGATTATCATTTTATGTTCAGATTTAGAAATTCTCTGTATTTTTAATAAATTATAAGTTCCTTGATCAATTCCTATAAATGTAATTTGACATCATGGATAATCCCGGCAATTGCTAAGCAACTTTCTGCTCTCATTTCTGATCCCAAGCCCTTTTCTAAAACTCTGTGACTTGCTCTCTCAATTACTGATTTGGTTTTTCCAGCATCTGAATTCCCAGTTTCTCCAAGAGGCTTTAATATGGCCTGGTTTCTGCCTCTCATGACTCCAACATGTCCTCAGCCATTTAAAGAAGTCCTTGGTAGGAGAAGATTTTTAATGTTGTCATGGCAAAGAAATTATAATGAGGTGATGGATATGTTAATTATTCTACTTTGATCATTACACACTGCATACACATATCACGCTGTACTCCTAAACATGTAGATACATCTGCAGTTATGCTACCAATCAAAAATTTGTTTCAAAAAAGTAGATTTAAAACAAATAGCTATGTGCCTGACAAAAAAAAATAGCTATGTTTCTCTATGGTTTGGACTTTCATTTATGTTTAGAAAGGAAATCCCCAAGTGCTCCTGTTGAGTGGCAAGAATGGGATGTGGTAAGCTCTGCTTTCAAAGAATTGCATAGGCAAATCATGACTGCATTTCCAAGTAATAAGTGAGATCATAGAAGTCTGTATAGAGAGGCAATGATACAAGAAGAGAACCAATAGATTCTAACAAGGGAGAGGAAGGGGTAAGGCTTCACCAAGAAGTCAGTAAGTTCTTGAAGAATGAATAGGAAGCAATCAATGGAGAAGATGAGATTGGAATCCTACACATAGGGAAGATCATATGCAAGGACCAAAAGCATCTAGGAGAGCACAGAGCCAGGAAAGGCCATGGTATAATTGATAGTTGCCAGATACTAAAGCCCGGTTGTAGCGTAGATGTTTGTTGGACAGTGATAGGAATTGGTGTTCAACATATAGTCAGAAGTGAGGCACAAAGGAACACACACTCCAGCTAAGGCAAGTGGGTTTTATTATGTGTGCACTGGAAACCCACTGAATGTTCTGAAGTCAGAGGGGGAAAGATGAGATTTGCCTTGAAAGCACTGAACTGGTAGAATCAAGGACAGATGGGGCATCACTTGTGTTTTCCAGCCATAACTGCCTGAAGATAAAAATAGGTTTGCAATTACAGGCACAAGGCGTTATTTGTTTGACTGTTCACAGACCACTTCCACAAAACATATTTTTTTTCCTAAATAGATCTGGGAATCTTCAAAGATGTCTCCTACAAAGGCCTGGTACCCTTGATTTTTCTGTAATATGATATTCACTATTTATTTCCTCCCAATTAAGTGTGTAGGTACTCAAGATTATTTGAAACTGAATCCCACTCCCTCTACTTACTAGTGGAAGGAAATCTATTAACTAAATGATGAGTACTGATTTGATCCCCCCACTAAATAGTTCATGGATTAACATTGTTAAATGCTTAAAACAGTGTCTAGCATATAATGAATGCTGAATAATGATAGGTACAACAGTTGTATTTTTATTGGAAAAGTGTTTTTCAAACAGTGAATCATAATCCATTAATAATATATATATATTATTCCATTTTCTGCTGCTATAACAGAATGCTAGAGACTGGATATCTGAAAATAAATCAAAATTTATAGCACTCACAGATCCGGTTGCTGGGAAATCTGAGAATATCACACCAGCATTTAGGAAGGGTCATTCCTAAATTCCATGGTAGAAGATGAAAGGAAAAGGAAGCTTGACAGATGAAATGGGTAAATACCAGACTTATTCTTTTTATCAGGATCCACTCTGATGATCACAGCATTAATCCATTCATAAAAGCAGAGTTCTCAGGGCCTGTGCTATGGCACAGTAGGTTAATCCTCCATCTGTGGTGCCAGCATCCTATCAGTGCTGGTTCTAGTCCCAGCTCTTCTTCTTCCAATCCATCTCTCTGCTAAGGCCTGGGAAAGCAGGAGAAGATGGCCCAACCGCCTGGGCCCTACACTCATGTGGGAAGCCCAGAAGAAGCTTCTGGCTCCTGGCTTTGGATCAGCCCAGCTCCTGTCATTGTGACCATTTTGGGAATGAACCAGTGGATGGAATACCATTCTCTCTCTCTCCCTCTCACTGTCTGTAACTCTACCTCTCAAATAAATAAACAAAATCTTTTAAAAAAAGAAAGCAGAATGCTCATGACCTTGTTAAAGGTCCAATCTCTTGATAAAATGGTTGCAATGCAACTAAATTCCAATGTAAGTTTTGAGGAAACCTTCAAACCATTGCAACTCATAAATCAGTTTAGCAGAATTGATCATTGTATTTTTAATTTTATCTACTTATATCTGTATATTTACTGTATTTGAGAGGAAGGCAGAGAGAGAGAGAGAGAAAGAGGGAGAGAGAGAGAGAAATTCCCTTCTGTTTGTTCACCACTCCACCAATACCACATCAAATGCTTGCAATAATTGTGGCTGGGACAAGCCAAAGCCAGGAACAAGGAATTAAATCTAGGTCTCCTGTGTGGATAGCAGACTATTTGAGCCATCACTTGCTGCCTCCCAGGGAGTGCATTGTACTAGGTAGCTGGAACACCAGAGGGTCACTCAGGCACTGCAATATGGGGTGCAGGTGTCCCAAGTGGCAGCTAAACCACTGTGCCAAACCACCCACACTAGCATCTTTTTTACAATTTTTAAAATTTATATAAGGTGAACAAATTTCATGTACTTCATATATACAGATTTAGGAACATCATGATATTTCCTACCCTACCCTCCATCCCGCCCACACTCCACCCTCCCTCTTCCTCCCTTTCTCATTCCTTCTTTCAATTTTCACAGCGACATGCTCTCAGTTTATTTTATACTCATAAGATTAACCTTCCATTAAGTAAAGAATTCAACAAATAGCAAGGAAGAGAAAAAGATATCCCAGTGAATTGTATGGCATGGCATGGATTAACACTGTTTCAAAAAACTTTGCTTCAGTATAATAAGATCCGTGTGTGGGGTGGGTGTGGGTGTGGGTGTGGGTGTGGGTGTGGGTGTGGGTGTGGGTGTGTGGGTGTGTGTACTGGGTTGAGACAGAAACTGTGTATCTTACTGTGGCTAATAGGAAAAAGAGACACAGCTCTGTTGCTTTGACTCTTGCATCCTTAATCTTTGGTTCTTGGCAAATAATAGAAACTCAATACAAACTGACTGGAATCAATGAATGGATGTGTGGGAACACTGGCTCTCTGCGGTCATGACTCCCCAGGCTGTCAGCGTCCAGGTGGGCTGTGTTGTTGCTAACGCCCTGTCCAGAGGCCAAGCTGCTCTTGCTGTGGCCTCCTCCTGGCATCTAATCCAAGCTACTGATGGGACCGAGGTGTCTGCCGAGGACATCTCCCCTGGCTACAGAAGGTGCTGAAAGCCACGCTGCCAAGGACTATTCTTCCTGCAGAGGTGGAGGTGAAATCAACTTTTAGTTTTTCCTGTATCCACCTTGTCCTGAGGTTCAGGCAAGAAGCTCTGAGACTCATGGGGGAACATCTGAAAACAGACACACTGTCAGCTCCGGAATCCACTCTTTATGTCAGCCTGTATGTCTTAAACCAAAGATCTCGTCTTTGTTTCTATCTTGCCTGAATCTTTTTTTCTGGAAAGTTCTAAGTCTATTGTGATAATAGAACCCTTGTGGGCAGCTTGTACCCTCCTGGACATGTCTCCACATGCCTATAGCAAGCACACCTGGGCTCATGTCATATTGCAAATTGCCTTGGCAGACTATCAGGAGGGCCTGAACTAAGCCCGTGGCTGTGTTGATTGAGAGTGACATTAACCTGGGAAATTCCTACTGACAATCACCATGCATCTATTCAAGGGTAATACTCAAAGTATGTAATAACCAGTCTGGCAAGAACACTGACACAGAGGAGCCACGAACAATCAGAAAAGACTCTAGATACAAATACCACTGTGGCTGTAAACTGGTGTGCACTAGGTGAATCTCGATGTCAACTTCCCGGATTTATTTCAGGTCACAGCTTCCAAAGTTCAGGTTAACACATTTCTGGGCAATAGTGTGGAGGGTAGGAGACAAGGAAATCTTGATTAGCAAAGAGGCCTAGCAGAGGAGAGGTATCTGATGACCAGTGGCTGGTTACTGTGGCAGAAACTAAATAGTTAAGCAATTATGTTTGATGAGTACAGCTTAAGAACCTCTAGAGGAAACCAAGCCTTGAGAATTCTCCAGAATGTAACTTTCTATATCACACGCAGAGGTTACACCTCTACGCTCCTAACCATCACAGCTATACACAAACATTTCAGTTATGGATCTGACTTCCCTGTGGAATTAGAGAAGGCAAGACTTCTTACAATTCATAAAATTAGAACATCATTCTTAAATTGATGAGAAGTCTGTTAAATGTTCACTCTGATTTGACCTAGTACTGCCCTATAGTATTTCACAGTGCTAAGCCTTTCAAACTGAGAGACTAATTTTGGTATGAAAAAAAGTGAATTGTACTCATATCGCATTTGCTCTTTGAAATAGTAACATTCCTGGTTCTTTGAGGCTCTAAAACCTTTCTTTTTAATTCACTCATCTTGGAAGATTCACTGGTCATACATAGGACAAAAAACTAACCTGACTGATGGTTGACTCTCCTTTGGATTCTAATAATTAAAACATAACTTTCACATTTGCTTAGTTGAAGTTGAATGCTTTTCATTTCGCCACTATGTTAAACATTAGCTATTTTTACCCTATCCGACTCTGTTATCACACAGGGATACAAATTTGTACTTGTTTGTTGAAAGAGAAAGAAAATAAGAGAAATTAATGCCAAAGTATTTGTAGAGGTTTTGAGGCCCAAAGAAGGAATCTGAAATACTGTTTGCAATTTTTCTCGACCTTATCTTTCTCTTCCCCAATGAATATTTTTCTTCTAGATACTTGAACACAGTTTAAAATGTCCAGCTTCCCATTGTTCCTCATAGAGAAGATACGGAATGGGGATTCCAACTTGCTTAGACGTGCTCTGACAAGAGCACTCGCAGCAACACAGAAAGCACAACCTGTTAGAGATTTCACCTTTTAAGAAATGACAGAGTAATTACAGGACAACACGTCCTTCATGAGCAAAAACAACCAAACCAAAGTGCTTTCAGGGCTGGCGTGGCCTACTTCTCTTCTGGCAAGCCGCATAAATCATCAACCGGGAAGGGACTGTTTCGTGGCCGCGTGGCACGTGGGCATGTGTGTGCGTGCATGTGAGCTTACGTGTTGGAGTGCACATGGACACATCATGGGTTAACGCGCTCCGTTTCAGGTTAGTTGAAACTCTGATAATAAACCGCCAATACATTTTACCTCCATCTCTCTCCCCCTTAATCTTTAAACCTCAGGCTGCTTTAAGGCGAAATTTAATCCATATATGTCTGCCTCATTTTCATTTAAATCGTCAAAAAAGTTGTTTTAAAAGAGTTCTTTGATGTCCTAGACTCCCTTGAGCCTTTTCTTAGCCTATTTTCTTAAAAACAGGAATTAGCATTTTCCCAGGTGCAGGAGAGAGCTACCTCTCTTCCTCCCCAACACAACCCCCATCATCTCCACCTCAGGTCTCTACTGAAAAAAAAAAAAAAAAGTCTTGGAGTTACTGAGGGAGTGCTGGTAGAGAAAACAGCCTATCTGAGGATCAAAAAGCATGCACAAATATGAACTCTTGATGCAGGGCCCCACACTGAGGTTAATCATTAACATTTCTGCTCTTTGGGGACTTCATTGTGCCCTGAGGATCTGCCCCGGGAAGTCCCTGATCTGCCCACACTTCACTGGAGCCTGAATTCTAGAGAATTCAGAGCTGTGGATCTTAATGCAGGCAGCTTTTTCTGCCTTATCATATTGTGGATAGACCTGCAGATATGCCCCTGTTGGAACCCGCATTTCTTACCCTCCAGGTGGTATTTTCCTTCTTTGCTTTGTACCTAATGTGTATCATTTCATTCTGGCTTTCACATTCAGGACAGAACTTCTTAATCATTTTAGATACACAAAAGTAGGCATATTCCATCTCACTGTGCACAGTATTATCCAAAGAGTAATCTATGTTTGGCTAAAACTCAAGGGCTCCCACAGTGAAGTCCTAACTTTAATCAGTGCTGAAATCTCAGAAAATTGTTGAGAAGAAATGTACAGTTAGAGAAAGAGAACAAATATTGTAGCATCTTGGTCCAGAATTTTACTTTTTATGAAAACACTTAAAATAAGGGAATTAGGCTTCCAATAGGCTTTTCTTTCTCTTTCCTCCATGCTATTGATGTTTCACATTACAGATTAAATATAATTAATATCAGAAGGGGTGAAATCTGTGATAACGACTTCTGTGAGTCATCCTGAAGGAATCTGCAGTCATCATGTATCAGGTGACAAATCATTTTGGAATCTGGGTATAGGATTCTAATTCTGTAGGCTCAGAACCAGTGAGGTATTTCTGTACCGGTTTTGAGTTGTAAATCTGATCCTAGGAGCCCATTTCCAATCTTCGGTGGCTGCTCATTGCATTCAGGATTAAGCCAAGAATTGTGTGCAAGATCTCACTATGTAGCAAGGCCTCCGTTCCATCCCCGTGGGTGCAGTGCCAGAGCCACGGATCTCCTCACCTCTGTCCCTGGCACAGGCTGGCACATCTCAATGCCTTTGCCAATGCTGAGTCCAACCTGGGAGCGTCCCCATGTTCTATGTCTGCCTGATTGTTCCCTCACCCTCTAAGTCCTCCCGCAAAACACAGCCCCACCATGCAGCTTCCCTTAACTCCCTCAGGCAACATTGTTAGGCTTGGTCTCTTTACTTCTTGGTCTTCTCACAATAATGTAAACTTTGGGAAGCGAGGTATCATACTTGTACAGTATCAATTGTTGTGTCAACAGCACCCTGCATAGTGAGTGCCTGGTAGAGTGATGCTTAGGGATAAGCATCCTGCACACATCACTCACTCCCACCCACAGACATAAACCTCAGATGCTCCCAAGAGGAATCCAGGTCAGGCTGGGTGCCAAGTCCTGCAGCCCTCACCCCTCAAGCAGCCCCACTTCCATCTGTTCACATACTGGAATGCTACAGCAGCAACATAGACACTTGCTAGACGTTTGTTCAATGGATGGATGGAGGGAGGGCAGGACCAACAGATGATTAGGGTGCAAAATCTTAGACTTCAAACAAATTGCAAGACCACAAATACACAGTGTGTTTACAGTGCTTCAGGGCTAGGTACAATGGGAGCTGAAAGAAGGTCGATAATTTAGGACCCACTTGAGGGAGTTTCGGATTAGGCAGTGGGAGTCAGGGCTTAAACACATAAAAGGGAAATCCAGATAACAAAGAAAAATTCATTCCCACAACCTTTGAAGCTGAGTAGAAGATGTGCTACCAACTGAAGCAGGGATGGCTAGAGAGTGTCTTAATAATGCCTTAAATAATGCACAATTTTTAACTTGCCAAGAACTTTTCCATGCCTTCCCTTCTCTAAAACTCACCACTCCCAAGCCTTGAAAGTCTGATTAGGCATACCTTAAAGAAACCCGATGTAAAAAGGATGATGTGGCGATGGTGACGAAAACAATCATCAACAAATAAGTTATGTAAAAAAAAAAAACAGTTTACATAGCTTGAAAATAGCAGAGCCACGAAAGAAAAATTCACATCTCTTCCCCAAAAGAACTAAGTTTTGGGGGCTCCAGAGCATGCATAATTGGGTGGCAGAGTTCTTTTAAAAAGGAAGACAGTATTATAAACACAAAGTTAGAAAACGTTTATTTAGAATGAGAAACAATTACAGCATGTATTTTTACTAATAGCCTGCTATACACTGATGACACTTGTTCCTGCCTTCTAAGGGGCTGAATACTATCATTGAACTTTCAGCCCTGGGCTCCACGCTCTGTAGCCATCTGTTATGACAAAAGTCAATGACCAGTTAGCTTAGAGTGGTTTAGAAACTAGGACTGGGAGGATTCCCAGAAGGCTGACTAGGGAAAAGATGCACTAACTTTGAGGGCGGGAGCTAGCAGAAGAAGAGTGGAATTGCATTCCCAGGGAGATTTGGAGCGAAGTTTGCAGTGGAAATTCTATAGAAAGAAGAGGGATGCTGTGGAGCACCATGGAAAGTGGTTTCCCATAGCAGTGAGTGAGGACAGCACACACACTCCAGTAGCCAGGGAGGAGACTCTGGCTTCTGAGAGTGAGATGAGGGCAGACTGTGGCATCCCATGCCACTGCTGATACAGCCTGAGGGAGAACTTTGTGGACCACATTGAATCTGAGTCCAGCCTGGAGTCCTGGCGGTGGGCGCAGGTGTAGAGTACTCAACCCAGTAACAGAAAAGCACATCTCTTTCTCCCCACTCCCCAACAAGGGCGCCCAGCAACTGCTAGGGAGAAAGTGCCATCTTGACACCAGTAGAGGCTGAGGTGTCTCCACATGTGCATGACCAGGAGATTTTATCAGAGGGGAAAATCTGCATTCCCCATTTTCTGAGTCTGTCTGGGAGGGTGTCAGGGGGCAGGGTACCCACTTAAGACTGTGAGGGGCTCCCACCCTTGCAACAGGCACTGGAGCTCAAACTGCCAGGGCAGAGCACTGTCAGGAGTGGGCTCTGGGAACATCTCTGCTCTCTCTGTAGTAAGGCTCTTGGGGCTGAATGGATCCTCGGCACCCCATGACTATGGAAGCCTTGTGTGCTATGACTACGGCAATTCTGTGACTGCACAATAGGGTGTAGGCTGGAGCTGGCTCTCTGGTAAATCAGTCTGTCTGGCATCAGAGCTCAGAGCTTCCTGACTGCCTGGGGTGGGTCACTGCAGAGAAGTCTATGCTCACATTGAGGGCTGCACAGATCCTTAGTGCAGTTCATGTGCTTGTGTGGGTGGGGGTTGTACCCACTGTGGGCTAACCCCAAGTGTTGATCACCTTGGAGGAGCGGAAGTGAGGTTGTGATTATGCCAACAGGTGTGATCATACCCTCTACCCTGCTGACAATAAAGGAGATCTACCATGACCAACGTGGGTGTCACCCTGGGTTCTTGTCCCACCCTTGAGCATTGACCAGAACTACCTGGCCCTGTCCAGCACCTGTTTGTCCACTGAAGGAGCAGACATTCCAGTAAGCCACAGAAACATAGTTCAAAGATAAAATCCACCAGAGGATAAGACCAAAATGAATTTCCACAAATGCCTAAAAATAAATGCAGAAATATAAGAAAGAAGAACAAGGAAGACAACGTGACTCCCCCAAAGGAATACAACAGCACTTCAATATTAGACTGTGAAAATGAAGAGACTGATAAAATGCCTGAAAATAAATTCAAAAGAATGATCATAATATTACTTAGAAACACAAAGAAACAAAACCGTGAGATAAAGTAATCCCTACACAATATGGCTGAAAAATTTTGCCAGGAGATTGACATATTGAAGAGAAATCAGACTGAAATATTAGATATGAAGAATTCAATATGTCAAATAGAAAATGGAAACGCCTCAACAACAGACTAGGTGAGGCAGAAGAAAGAATATCTGAGCTAGAAGACAAATCCTTGGAAATGCATCTGTAAGTCAAAAAAGGTGGAAAATATTAGAAAACTGAAAATAGTGTTCAAGATTAATGGGATACTATCCAATGACACAACATACATGTCCTAGGAGTCCCTGAAGGCATGGGAAGGGAAAATGGATTAGAAGGCCTATTCAGTGAAATAATGGCAGAAAACTTACCTAATTTGGAGAGAGGGGCATCTAAATACAGGAAGCAAATAGAGCTCCTAATAGAAAAAATGCTTAGCATGAAAAATTATAGTCAAATTTTCAACAATAAAATACAAAGAAAAGATTAAAATGTGTACAAGAGAAACATCAGATTATTTTCATAGGATCCCCAATTAGATTGACAGCTGATTTTGCATCAGAAACCCTATAGGATAGGAGACAATGTAGAGACACAGCCCATGTCTTAAAAGAAAATGTCAACCCAGTTCCTAAAAGAAACTGTCAACCCCCACCCCCACCCACACCCCAGAAAAGTTTTCATTTATAAATTAAGGTGAAGCAAAGACTTTCCAAATTAAACAGAAACTGAAAGGAGTTGTCACCACTCGTCCAGCTTTATAAATGATTTTTAAGGATGCGCTATACACAGAAACAGAGAATAAAAGTCATCATTATGAAACAGTATCAAGGCAGAAAATCTCTTAGTAAATGTACAAAGGAAATCCAAAGGAAACAATATGAATCTTAGGGGAAATGGAAGGAATAAGTCACTACTTATCAATAACAACTTTTACATTAAATGGCCCAAATTACCCAATTAAAAGATGCAAACTGGATGAATGGATTAATAAACAAGACACAACTATTTTCTGCCTATAAGAAACACACCTCACCAACAAAGATACACACATACTGAAAGTGAAAGGATGGAAAAAGATATTCCATACTAACAGAGTCCAAAAATGAGCAAGTGTAGCCATCATTAATATCAGACAAAATAGACTTTAACACAAAAACTGTTAAAAGAGACAAATAGCATTATGTAACGATTAAGGTATCAATTCAACAGGAAGATATGACTATAATAAATGCATATGCACCCAATGTTAGTCCATCTGACTATTTAAAACAAATGTTAATGGATCTTAAGGGAGACATAGACTCCAACACAATAGTAATGGGGGACGTCAACACCCCACTTGCATCAATGGATAAATTAACTAGAGAGAAAATCAACAAAGAAACAATAGAGTTAATCTACACTATGGACCAAATAGACCTAACTGATATCTATAGACCATTTCATTGCACAGTTAAAGAACACACATTCTTTTCATGAGTGCATGGAACTTTCTCTAGAATTGACCATATGCTATTCTATAAAGCAAGTCTCAGCAAACTGAAAAAAATTGAAATCATACCATGTATTGTTTCTCTCATTTTTTAAAAAAATTTTTTGAAAGGCAGAGTTACAAAGAGACAGAAAGAGAGAAAGAGACAGAGAGACAAAGATGGAGAGATACTATCATGCATCCAATGGTTCACACCCTCAAATGGCCAGAACAGTTGTGAATGGGCCAGGCTGAAGCTAGGAGCTAAGAACTTCATACAGGTATCCCTCATGGGTGCAGGGGCCTGGGGATTGGACCATTTTCCACTGTTTTCCCAGGCATACCAGCAGAGAGTTGGAATGGAAGGGGAGCAGCCAGGACTCAAACAGGCACCCATACAGGATGCTGGCATCACAGGCAGCTGCTTAACCCACTATGCCAGACCCCATGTATCTTTTCTGACCACAGTGGAATGAAATTGTAAATTAACAACTTAAAAATCTCTAGTAAATATTCAAACACAGGGATACTGAACAACATTCTCCTGAATGAACAGTGAGTGGGTCATAGAATAAATCAAAAAAGAAATCAAAAAACTCCTGGAAATCAATGAGGATGACAATACAACATAATAAAACTTACATAATACAGCAAAAGCATTAAGAGGAAAGTTTATGGGGCTGGTGCTGTGGCATGATGGGTTAGGCATCTACCTGTGGCACCAGCATCCCATATGGACACCAGTTTGATTCCCGGCTGCTTCACTTCCAGTCCAGCTCCCTGTTAATGACCTGGGAAAGCAGTAGAAGATGGCCCTGGAGCTTTGGCCCCTGAACCCTTGCAGGAGACCTGGAGGAAGATTCTGGCTACTAGCTTTGGATTTGCTCAGCTCTGGCCTTTGTGGCCATATGGGGAGGAAACCAGTGGATGGAAGACCTCTCTCTGTGTCTCTCCCTCTCTCTGTAACTCTGCCTCTCAAGTAAAATAAATAAATCTTCAAAAAAAAAAAAAGAGGCACATTTATAGCAATTAGTGCCTACATCAACAAATTGGAAAGGCGTAAAATATATGAGCTATCAGTGCATCTCAACAAGCTAGGAAAACAACAATAAACCAAACCCCAAATTAGTAGGGGAAAGCAATAACTAATTAGAAAAGAAGAAAACAAAAAATACAATACAAAAGATCAGTGAGATCATAAAGATAGGATTAAGTGTCAAAGGGATCACATAAATAAGACCAAGTGTCTGTTAATAATAGATAGAATTAAAAAGGAGAGAACAATCCAACATGGAAAGCAGGCCACACAACAGACTCATAGATTGGCAAATGCCCTAAACAGCACTCTGACCTCAGAATCAGCCCTTAAGGCATTTGGATCTGGCTAAAAAGCCCATGAGAGCATTTCAGGCATAGAAAGCCAAGACACTGTGGCAAAAAAAATGATCTACATGAAAGCTCTCTGTGTGTGAGATCCTGGTGGAAAGAAGGAGGTACCTTTCTCTGAAGGGAGGTAAGAATTTCCACTCTGATTATGGCCCTATCTAAATAATGTTAGAGTTTGTGGACTCAAGAGGCTTCCATAGCCTTGGCAGCTCATGACAAGAGCCTTGGGTGATCACTGGCCTCATAAAAAGAGTGTCAATTATTAAATAAACAACAGGAGTCACTGTGCACTTGCTCTTCATGTAGGACCTCTGTCCTCAATGTGTTATACTATGAGAATCAACAGTAAAACTAGTCTTCAAACAGTATTTTAGACTTTGTGTGTCTGTGTGGGTGCAAACTTTTGAAATCTTTATTTAATATAGAGTTGATATTCTGTATATAAAGATAATTAAAAATGAATCTTAATGAAGAATGGGATGACAGAGGGAGTAGGAGGTGGAATTGTTTGGGGGGAGGAGGGTGGTTATGGGGGGAAGAACCATTATAATCCAAAGGTTGTATTTAAGAAATTTATATTTATTAAATAAAAGTTTGCTATAAAAAAGATCAGTGAAATTAAGAGCTATTTTTTGAAAAAAAAAAATTGAGTCATAAAGACATAGAAAAACTAAACAGACCAATAACCAAGACAGATATTGAATCAATAATAAAGACGTTCTTAGCAAAGAAAAGCACAGGACTGGATGAATTCATTGCTGAATTCTACAAGACTTTTAAAGGAGAGCTAATTCCAATTATTCTCAAACTATTCAATAAATTAAAAGGGAAAGAATCCTCCCAAATACCTATGAGGCCAGCATCACTTTAATTCCAAAACCAGAAAAAGATACAACAAAGAAGAGAACTATAAACCAATATCACTCAATAACATAGATGCAAAAATCCTTAACAAAATACTAGCTAATCAATTCCAACAACAAATCAGAAACACCAATCACCCTGACCAAATGGGATTTATTCTTGGTATGCAAGGATGGTTCACCATTCACAAATTAATAAATGCGATACATCACATTAACAAATTTAAGAATAGAAACCATATGATAATCTTAATAGATGGAGAGGAAGCATTTGATAAAATATAGAAATAAAAAAGAAACAAGACATGCTGGCAAGGATATGGGGGAAAAGGTACTCTAATCCACTGATAATAGGAATGTATTCTGGTATAGTCATTGTGGAATACAGTATGGAAATTCCTCAGAGATCTGAAAATAGATCTAACATATGACCCAGCCATTCCACTCCTGGGAATTTACCCAAAGGAAATTAAATAGTATATGAAAGAGTTATCTTTACCTCCTTCTCATTGCAGCTCAATTCACAATAGCTAAGATTTGGATTCAACCTAGATGTCCATCAACTGATAACTTGATAAAGAAAATCTGGGGTATATGTGTGTGTGTAGGTGGTATGTGTGTCTATATATATGTGTGTGTGTGTGTGTGTGTATATATATATATATATATATATATATGAAGGAATACTACTCAGCCATTAAAAAGAAAGAAATCCTGAAATGGATGCAACTGGAAAACATTATACTTAGTGAAATAAGTCAGTTCCAAAAAGACAGATACTATATATTTTCCCTGATCTTTAATAACTAATGGAGTTCAAAAAAATCTAATGTACATGAGTGAAATTGACATTTCCTAATTCAATTAATCTTTACAGCCCTTGTCTCTACTGTTAAGGAATAAGTATTTTATTTTCTCTGTTGTGTAGTGGTAAAGCAGCCACTTTCAGCTCTGGCATCCCATATGGGCACCAGTTTGAGTCTCAGCTGCTCTACTTCCAATCCCGCTCTCTGCTTAGATGACTGAGAAAGCAGTGAAAGATGACCCAAGTGCTTAGTCCCTTGCACCCACATGGGAGTCCCAGAGGAAACTCCTTGCTCTTGGCTTCAGATAGCCCCAGTTCCAGCCATTGTGGCCATTTGGGGAGTGAACCAGCAAACGAAAGATCTCTCTCTCTCTCTCTCTGTAACTCTACCTTTGAAATAAATGAATTATTCTTTCTTAAAAATTAAAATAATAGGACGGGAAAGAAGAAAAAGTGTGGGAGCAGGGGTAGGATAGAGGGTAGGGTGGGCCATATCACTATGCTTCTAAATCTGTATGTATGAAACACTTGATATATTTTCATCTTATGCAAAAAAAACCTAAACTGTGTGCGAGGCTAGAAGCTCCCACAAATTCCTTCATAATATCACCAACTCTTCTTGAGGAAATAGTGCCCTATTGTGTGGGAGTGAGAGAGTGGAATTATCTTTTCCAGACCTGTCTCCAAACAGTACATGGTTTTCAGAGAGCACTTAAAGCATATTTGAAGAGTAAATGCAGGATCTAATGGCAAAGCAACATTTTATATTAAGGAATATCATTCGGAGCCATAATGTTCCAACACTTACCTCTGGGGCCTAAGGAGAGAATTTTTGAAGACAAATACTTGACAATTGCTGGAGAGATGCCCTCAAGAAGGACATATCTCCAAAGTGGGACAGTTTCTATAGGGGACAGAGGAGGAGCAGGTGAAGGGCTCCATGGGTAAATGAGTAGTTTCTGGGACTTTTTCTTGGATTCTCTTAGTCAGATCATAGGAAAATTGCTTTTTTCGTAGCTTGGGATAATGAGTCTTTGCTCAGTGACCAGATATTTTCTGCTGATTTCATGGTGAATTCCTGTTGATCTTCTTTGAGGAAGTGACTCGATCCAATTTCTGTCCCTGCCCATCCACACTCAGTTTACTTTCCTACTTTGATCCCTGTTTAGCAAGTGGTAACGTTTCTCATTACCTGAAGAGTAGGTAATCCTAACAGCCCTGCACACATTCTTGACTTCACTATCTGAAATAGCAAAAAAGCATTTGGAAGGAATGGAGGCCTCGCCTCTCTTTCCATGCTCACCATTGGTACCTATTGCAGTCCTATGTTTTCTCAGTGTCAGTCTAATTCTCTTTATCAGCATATGCATGTGTATAGAAAGCATCTCCTGCTGACTTTGGTAATCCCTTGCAGAATTAGTCTACGTGTAACAGAATTGCTTCTAATGCCTCTTTATTGGAGCGGGTCTTTTGGTCTTGCATCCATCTTTCTTTCCAGTACTGTAATTTCAGGTCTTCAGAGTCTCAGAATGAGGACCAGTCTATACTCTGCATTCAACTCTTCCTTCTAAAGAGCTTGGTTACCAGCCCTGTGGCATGCCAAGACTTTTGATCTTGGTTACCCTCTTGTGTACCTTTTTAACTCCTCTCCAGTACTTGTGTATTTCCTGTAATATGATAGTCATGTGAGAGCACAACCAAAGGGTTGATATGCTCTGACCTTTGGTGTACAAATCATTTGTGAAATCTGCTGTGTGGCTTTTTCACATGCAGTTTTCCATCATTACTTCCTTCCGTTATTTTCCTTCATTTGAATACATCTGTGTTTGCTTATTGGGCACTTGAATGTGTCAGATATTTCAATGACAAAAAAAAATACATACACACATCATCATCTTCTTCAAGCTATCATGGAGTGTGATCCTTAAACAGACTTCGGCATACTCTCCAGAAAATGGCACAGAAATAGAGCAATCAAAAATGGTGGAGACTCAATTAACTTCTTGCTGAACTAGGCTAAAAATGAAGGATATTATTATTAAGATATTTTTGACATTTTTATGCAGTGCTTTTATCTCTTTATGTCACTAATCTTTGCCTAGACAGCTTCTACTAGCCCTTCAGTTTTCAGCCTCTAAAATGCTTGGCAAATCTTCGAATGCTTTCCAAGCCTTATAGATATTTGGTCCATATCTATTTTCCTCAGTATCTCTGGATTCCACAAGGAGGACAAGGAGTTTGCCTCTCTGGCTAACTGCTATATTCCAGGTCTAGAATATAGTAGATGTTCAATATCTATTTATTGAAGGGCATTCACAAAAGCTTTTCACCAGTCACTGTTCTTCAATTTCCATTTTTCTGTGTTGTTTGTCCTTTCATCTGGCTACTTTTTTGTCTGGCTACTTTTTTCTTCCCTTCATCCTTCCTAAATATGATCTAGCACTCAGCCGTCTCCACTTCAAACTTGCTTGGTCTTTGATGCTCTTGTTTGTTGACTCTCAGTTGCAGAAGCAGCACACTGTTTTCCCTTGCATCATCATCTGTCCCTCTCCAGCTTTCTGAGCAGTTGCTTTCCATAGTGAAGGTGGAACTGGGCCTTTGGGATCCTGGCTTGAAATGGAGAGTGACATTTTGAGAAAAACCATTCAAAATTATAGATGGGCTCCTGGGTATTGAAATTGGCCTCTGCTCACTGAATATTTTCAGTCAGTTTCCCTTAGAAGGGGCAAATGATACTGTTCAACCAAGACACCAAGGATAATTCTGCAAGCATGCCAAATTTAAGTTGTAAAAATCACATGATGAATTAAACATAGGAACAGAATAAAGTGTTGTAAGTTGGGGTGTAGTGTGCAATTGGGGGGGGAATGTGATGATGGTTAAGGAGAAGTAGGAATATGGAGGAATATATTTTTCAGGAATTTTCAAGGTCAAGTCAATGTCTCATGAAAATCAGTAACAGTATGGTAATAGACAGCTTTTGATTTATAGAGGCCTGAGTTTTATTATTAGCTGTGCAACTTCAGGTGAATGACTTAACCTCTCCATACCACTCTTGGTTGCTGTTGCATTTATTTGTTAATTATATAGCCACACAGGGCCTCTGAAATAACTGAACTCTGTGGTAATTGCACAATCGCGATAATAGCACTTGGTGTGGTTTGTTGGAATCATAAGAAAAGCTTTTCTTCCAAATTTTCAGAAGGAAAACAAAGAGGAGGAAAAGAAAAAAGCATTCAGCAAGCTTCCAGTTTCCTTAGCATTGTTCTACCTTCCATATTGTCCAGCCCCCACTCTAAGCCAGGAAGCCATGAAGCCAGTAGAATTTCTAGCTCTTGGGGGCCCTATTGCAATGAATGAAGTGAAATGCTTGCAGTCCAGGAGCTGGCTATTGTCCCTGGTTGGTTCAAATGGGTCACAGAAGATCAGTTGGAAATGAAACATGGGCAGCACATAACAAATCTCTCCAAACGGAGTCACGGCAGTGAGGAGGTACACATTGGCCAGGCCACGATGAGTCTGCTCTGGGGGCCCTTCTCTGTGCACACGTTGTTATTGATGCTCTCACTAGAAATCTCAAGGAAAAGGCCTGGCTTGTTCCTGCCGTTCCTCTCGGGGGGAGTGGATAAGCCAGAGAGTCCCATTTTTCTAAGGCAGTTTGCCTACATGCGGCAGCCTGTATCATGACGGTAACATGATAAACACTGATGATTACCACCCCATATTTGCATCTGAATTCATAGTGTGGAATGCATCTTGTGTAGCAAACCCAAGCACCCTGGTTTATTATTTCTTTGTGCAACATGAAGCAGGGGTCGGAACAAATAACCTTCCCCTAATGTTTAATGTTTAAGCTAGGCTCTTGTTTTTGCTTTTAGACATGTTCAAAATGTTCAAAAGGGCTGCTAAACACTATTTCTTGTTCTTGAAATACAATATTTTGAACTCTATTATTCCACCTTCATCTGCTCCCCATGTAATCTCATAGCATGGGATAATTTAAAAGAAATATTGTTCCTATGTGGCTTTCTTGTTCTAACTTAAAACCAAATTCTGGGCTATTGTAAAGTTTAGAAAAACTACCTCAAAAATCTGAAGACTTAGCTGTATTTACCACACAGATTTTGTAACATTTCTTCAAATACTAAGCTCTAGGTAGCCCAGCCCATCCATGTCTCTAAACACTGGCTCAACAATTCAGCAGCTGTTTGGAAAGACCAAGATGAAATACGGTTATATGAAACAGTTCTCCCTATTTCTTTCAAACCCTCAAGGCCAGGCCACACTGGCTTGGCTCTGGAAAGCCAGCCTCCCAGAGGTCACAGCAGGCATGGGAAGTCTTCCAAAGGTCTCATCCCCACACAGACAGTGAGTGCTCAGGCTTGCTGGGAATTCTTGGCTTCCCCAAGAAGCAGCTTGGGTTTGCTGTGGAATTTCTGGTGTCGTCCTGAGAGCTGCTAGAAATCTTTTGGTTTGATTCATGGTAAATCTAGACTTTAGCGAACTTCTGTAAGTTGGGGTTGACTTTAGGACTCTGAAGCTTAACCCAGTTCATAACACAGCAAATTATGTCGGCAGAGCAATGATCTCTCATCTCTGTCGTATGTTATTACTATTGCCTTAAGAGGAGGGGCTTGTTAAGAGCTCCATTTAAAAAATTCCCTTCCCTTTTGTCTCTACCTTCTATCATATCTTCAGTATGCATCAGAGGAAACAGTGCCTTTAACAACTAACAATGGAAGTAATATACGCCTGTTGATGTCCCTTATGTGAGGATCAAACAGTGAAAAGCATTAAAGGAAGTATGGCTTTGGCCCAAAATGGCATAGGATGAAGTCTCTTTAGGTTGGTCTTGGTTTTTGAGGGTGGGACTCTTTATTCAAACAGAGTAGAAGAAGCTGTCTTTAAAATGCATGGCCAGCCACCAAGGCAAAGCACAAGGGATGCCATTTAAATGGAGATTGTATCTGTAACAGCCAGTAAACTTTTTTTGGAAAGAAGTGTTCATCGAGGACTTCGAAACAACTTTGTATGTAAATGTATACTAAAAATAAGCCATGCATTATGGATGATAGGTACCTGGCTCTGTCTCAAGGATTTTGCAGACTAGTTGGAAAGCAAGTACCTTACCTACAAAACATTTCATCCAAACGTCCATTTCTATTTCCAACCAATGTGTTGTGCTGCATTTTTTTTCCCTACAAGAGCCTCCAGACTAGCTGTCGGGGTGACAGACACTCTGCCTTATCACTAGCTCCATGTAGACCAACATATGGAAAAGTAAAAAAAGGATCTGCAGCCCAAACAATGTGCTTCTGTTGCTTGTCTCCGGGTGTTCTGTTGGGCTGGTGCTCTAACTGTCCCACTGATGTTTTCTTGTCTTAAAAAAATGATGAAACCAAACATAAATCAGAAAAGTATCCAAGAGGAACAAAAGAAAATGTGGAAAATATCTGTGGTCTCAAATGATATGTTTTCTCTTGATTTCATTGAAAATATTCACAGATCTAAAATATTTAAAATGTATGGCTCTCCCTTAGAAATCAAATTTTCCGTATAGGCAGATTCCTCAGTGAAGAACTGCAGAGGTATCAGCAAGTGACAAGTTAATACAGAACTGACTGCGTTTGAAGATACACTCCGAGCACTGACAGTATTCGTGTTGTTGTCTCGTCTACATTTTTATCTCTTTCTGCATATCTGATCTTGTCTCTGAATTCAAGATGCGGGTCAGATCTTCCCTGGCCCTGGACCCAGGCTAGGAACCCCACAGTTCTGAACTGGAAAGATGTCGCCCACCATCCCAGGGTTTGTCTCTCCATTCTGTGGTCTGGTCCATGCCCCATGTATTTGACAGAAAAGCCAGTGTCTAGGCCAGGCTCCCCCTTCAGGTATTTCTTCTGAGAGCTGTGCAGATTTCGAGCTCTGGTGAACTTATTAATTTGGTCCTGATTCCATCCTGTAAGTGCAGCTGTCTGCTATCTGCCCTGTACTTTTCTAAGCACTGATTGGATGCATGAAGATCCTTTCCCTGGTAGAGAAGTTCTGACCCTGTTCTTTGTACCATCACTTCAGTGTGTTGGTGCAGGCAAGGGAGACTCTGAGCACAGATGATCAGCTTTTGAGAAATCCAGGGGAGGCCAAAATGACAGCCACTGACACAGGCCACCATGACAGCAGGGTATTAATTATCTGTAACTACAAGCATTTCCATGTGCACACTTTCCACCTGCTGAGCCGAACTCTGTGATGTTCTGACTTTATCCACTGTAGGAATCTCTAAAAGTCATCATCCTTGTGAACATTCTTTGAGCACTTGCATTGTGAGAAATGCTGAGAACCAAAGAGAAAAAAAAAGTAGAATCCCAAAGTCTCTGGAGACTCACCATCTGGGTAAAAAGGAATCTTTAAAAAATCCTGAAGTTACAAAGAGCACTGTACTTAGAGCCTTGTGAATGACGGAAGTAATAAAGGTCCAAGAAATTTTAGGAAAGGGTCTGTTTTAATGCAGGGTCTTGCCTCTACCCAGATTTGAAGGTCTTAAGGGAATGGGCCATACAATCCTTGAGGACAAGGACTTTGGTCCTGTGCAATGGACGCTGGTGGGGCTAGATGTCCACAGGGCAAAAACAATGAGCTTTTGAAGCAGTGAACTGCATGCAAACTGGAGTTGTACGCACTTTTTCATAGAGAAGAAACCAGAATCACAGAGGCAGTCAGCCCTATCTCAATGTGTGTTCAGTGGGGCTGAGGGAGCCATGTCGATGAAGCTGCTGAGGCCGTTGTTTGCACAGGAAAGCCTTGATAGATAAGAAAAAACACTGAGGCTGCAGGCTCCTGCTTTGAACTGTGCAGATGTGAGATGTGCGGAGAATGTTACAAGCCCCCTGCTTTGACACAGATAAGAGAAACAGAGAGAAGATAGAGCCTTGGGTCGGAAGGCTGAGAGCTTGGAGAAAGGCAATGCTCATGCATTTCAACCAGCAGGGTTTCCAGCAACAGGCTGTGGAAAGAAAGAGTGGGGGAGAGGAGGAATGCTAGGACGAAGTCCTTTCTAAGAAGTGGGAGAGAGATAAACTGGTATAGAGAAAGCTAGGAACCTTGAAAATCAACTGGCCTCCTAGGAGATTCAGGCTTGCCTGGAGATCCCTTACCCAGAAAGAGAATGCAAGCTATGAACTTCTTGAACTACCTTCTAGGTCTCCATCTCTACCCACCCTGGCTGCAGCCTAATAAACTCATAAGCCCACAGTGCTCAGTTGACCTCTCGGTTCTTAATAAAATCTGATTGCAGTAAAATTGAATTGCTAATCCCCCAGAAATTGACCTAAGGTTGACTCTATTCCTTCAGGTTGTACAAAAGGATCAGTGTCCCCAGAGCCACACATATTTCCAGGTGAATTCAGGGGCCAGGGTATGTTAGTGCTTTGTGTCAATTTGGAGAAGCTGACGCATTCTGGGAGCTAGAAATTCTTCAAGCATTAAGTTTGTCTTGTTCTAGCCCAGGCATGATAGTGGAGACTTCAGTAAATTTTTAACTTGTCATTAAAAATGCCTTTCGTATCAGAATTTTCAAGGGCACTGACAGCTGAACAAAAAGAAAAGGCAAGCATACAAATTATTAAAATAAGCAATCATACATTTCGAATACAAAAGGGAAATGCACCTTAGTTCAGGGTGTTCCAGGAAATAAAGAAGTGCCTTTTTGCTGAGAGACTGCTATTATGGACACCTTTCAACTTATCAGCCGGGAGAATATTGCTTTGCCACCCTTCTTATAAATACGCAGAATGATTGAGTTTGGCAAATGCAAAACTTAACAATGTGTTTTCAATTGCAGATCATGGCACTTTCATCCCCAAATTTAAGGAAGATAACTTTTAATTACAGTAATAAGAACCACATGGGCAATGATTGATGGGAACCTGATGTGTGCTATTCCTTTATTAATCTTTTTAATTAGAAGCGAAGGAATGTTTTATCTGCCAGGAAGGAGATGAGCTGGGTGCTGAAGCTCTGCCTCGCTTACCAGACTGCAAAGCCTGATTGCTCACCAGAGTCCCTGTTCCCCTGGGGCCGCGAGGTGAAGAGGCCAGAACTAGGAACACTTGTTTCCACCTGGGAATGGCGTTTCTAATATCTCTGGCTGCAAATCATCTGCACAAACTGCCAATTTTGCCCTTTCCTGTTGGATGGTTTTTTGCTGGCCTTGTTCAAGCTGGGGAACGAAGGAGGGAATTGCATTGGTTGCTACACCCGGGTTTGGAGTTTCCCCTGTGCAGTGAAAGTGAGGATGAAGAAATGAAATGGCAGATGTCAGGGAAGGTGAAAAGGCAGCCCAGTGTAGGAGGGAAGCATGTTAGGAAGTGCGCTTCAGCCACAGAAACAAAAATAACGAGATCAGCAATAACTGGAATTGCTGACTTATGACAAAGCCAAAATTGACAAGATAGAAAAACAGGGGTGAGAAGAATGAGGAATCCAAGTAAATAATCAATGGTGTGAAGCATGATGTAGCATGCCCTTGACCTTTAAAGGCTGATAACATTGAATGCTTTGGGTTTATATTCAGGCAAGAAAGTTTTATCAGGTATGGTGGTGGACCCTGGGGCATTAGTATTGGGAAGACAACTTGGAAGAGCCACCATCTGGAGAATGATATAGGCACATGTGTGCATACAGAACCACAATGAAGGAACCAGCTAACTGCCTCGTGGTGATGGGTCAGGGTGGGCAGTCAATGAGCCGCTTCTTGAAGCTTAGAAATGTTGTGCTGTGAGCAGCAGTCCCTGTGGAGAAAACAGCACCCATGAGTGGGTAGCCCTCGACTGCGCTAACGGTGTACCACCAGACTTGGGAGGCAGGCAGACACCAAGTCAAGAAGGAACTTCACTGTGTGGCTGATGGGAATCCAGAAGGAGCTAAGTGGGCAGGCCCTGGAGCCCAGGATCAGGAGCACAGTGCAGTGTCAAGGAGGCTCTGGATGACTGATCATCCCTTAGGAGGCACACACATGGCAACAGCATAAATGGCTCAGTCTACATCCTAACTGGAAGTCTCTGCTATCCTCCAAAAAGTGGGGAAAATATTTCCCAAAGGGTTTCAGTGTAGACAAGATGGTGAGGTATGGAAGTCTGGCATGTTGTACATAGATGCTCAATAAACATGACTGCCAGTTGCTTATACGATTCTTGGTTCAACAGAGATTTGTTGCAGAAATCTTCAGTTCTATAAATGCGTATTTTTTTCCCTCATGCTAAGGTGCTAGGCCCGTTCAGCAAGAGTTTGAAAGGGAAATGTGATAGGAGTTCATTTCCAAATTTTCCAGTGAATTTATGCAGTACCCAAACTGCTAAGTCTTTCATCACCCACTTATTAAATGCATTGCAGTAAAAAATAGATCAGACCAACAGATATCTTAAAAGAAAATGAAGGCTCTGGGAAAGAGGTGAGTTGTTAAGAGCTGTACAGGGATCAACACTGTGGCGTAGCGGGAAAAGCTGCCTCCTGCAGTGCCGGCATCCCAAACGGCCACTGGTTCTAGTCCCGGCTGCTCCACTTCTGATCCAGCTCTCTGCTATGGCCTGGGAAAGCAGTAGAAGATGGCCCAAGTCCTTGGGCCCCTGCACCCATGTGGGAGACCTGGAAGAAACTCTTGGCTCCTGGTTTTGGATGGGCACAAGCTCCAGCTGTTGTGGACATCTAGGGGAGTAAACCAGAGAATGGATGACCTTTCTCTCTCTCTCTCTCTCTGCCTCTCTGTAACTCTGCCTTTCAAATAAATAAATAAATCTTTAAAAAAAAAGAGCTGTACAGACAGAAGAGTCTTTATAAAAGGCTGGATGATGACATCTGTTCAATCAGCAAGACTGCTTCTTCCTCTCCAAACCTAGCTTGGAATGGTCTAGATTAATCTTTCCTTACACAGAAGATTCACGTAGTACAAAGCAGAGATAGTAAGAAAAGCAAGGCATAGTGGGTTTTCTGAAGCTAAAGATGAGATCAGGCCAGGTCAGACCAAGGCATGGCTGGGAAGTGCTAGGGGAGAATAAAAATTGCTCACACGCTGCATGGAAGGCTTCAGGGACACAGGGACGGGCCCCCACCCATGAATGGAGGGAAGGACCAGCGATAGAAGCTGCACTACGAATTGCAGCTTTATCAGTGCACACATGTTTCCTGGTTGTGTTTCTCTAGTCTCTTGTCCTAAAATTGTGGGGTGTTTTAGTTGTTTTATGGTCCAGTTCTTGTCCTTGAACTTTGATCAGATGGGCTACAGAGCTAAAGCATAATTTTGTCTTTTCTTTTTTGAAAAATTAAAAAGCTTTTAAGTCAGTGCTCCTGAACATGACCCGCCCTTGGGTCTTTTTGTATTTGGCGTGCAGCTCTGGGTATGTGTGGGGGAGAGGACTCACCCAGGGTATGTTCCAAGCCCTTCAAATACATTATCGCCCACAGCAAATGTCAAGCTTTCTTGGCTCCCTTCATGTATATAATGACCAGGAGGAGTCAAACTGGAGCTCCGAAGAGAAACAAATGCAGGAAGAGAAAAACCAGCACGGGCCACCCCGCAGGGAAAGGGACTTGTGATTAAGTAATCTTTTTCCTGATAACACAGGATCCCTTCCTTCCTTGGCCACTGTTGTCTTTAGTGGGATTTGTTGTCAGCGCCCTTCCAGGAGAAGCAAGTCTCCTTTTTCTGTTATGGCGAAGAGACAGACAGGTGTTGCTTTGCTCAAATTAAGAAACACAGAATGAGGGCTTGGTCCAGTGTCAAATACTGCCTCCCAAGGGGTCAGCACAGTCATTTGTAAGAAGGGTTCTTATAAACTACACAGTGACTCACATTTGGGAAAGCAGCTGCCAGCTCACTTGTGTCTTAGGACGCCTGATGCTCCCTCCCTCTACACCCTTATCAACCTCCTCTGCTACTTTCTCACTGCTTCTTAATTGAGAAGACCAAACTCTGTTTCCACAAAAAGAAAGAAAGAAAGAAAGAAAGAGAGAGAGAGAGAGAGAGAGAGAGAGAGAGAGAGAAGATCACTTGCTGGCTTTCAGGGGGGTGTTCACATGCATAATGAGTAGTGAAGATGCCAAGATGGTGTGCAACAAAACTTGATTCAACCCAGTTTATCACGAATAACTGAATATCAAGCACCAGTTTTGTGGGTCCTAGGATGGGAACCACTGGTTAGGTATTTAGATAATTTTCTTTGTCTTCATGCTTCAACAAGAAAACATGGTGAAAGAGATGATCTGGGGCTTCTAAGGGGTTCTGACACCAAAACCCCACCATGTAGGATGCCATCTGCTCCATCTGTGGTCAGGCTAGTCCTAGCTGGTTACGCAGGACACCTGTGTGTACACCTGTGACAGATGCACTTCTCAGTTGCTCTCCTCTGCATCTCGCACTTTTGCTTTTGCGTTTCTTCCACTGACTCACTCCACCCCACCCCCATTCTCCACCAGGTGTTGAGTATTTTCTTATTTGTCTGAGGTTTAGGCTTTAACTCTGGACCATTTAGATTCTTTTGAGTTCTAGCCAGCATAGAACTGCTCCAAGACTAACTTCATCTCTTAAAGATTACTGACTTGATGGAAATTTGGAAGCCTAAAAGGAACTGTGGAAAATGTTTTGACTTGTGTTTTTCCAACTATTTTAGTTCTGCCAACTGAAGATCAGTGGGAAGGAAGATAAAAGCAAAGCCCTGGTTAATTTAATCCCATCTAACTCATCTGTCCCAGGATCTTATTAATTATTAAGTCATGTTATTCAACAAACTTATTGAGCACTTACAATAAGCTAAGTAATATGCTGTGAGTTAGGTATACAAAACTTGATAAGACATAGTCCCTGGTAGGTCAGTAGATTTTGGCTGAGGGTTTTGAAACTGTATTTTAATAAGTCTATCAGGGAACTGCAAAGTGGATTTATCAAACTCTGGTTAGCTATGATTCAGTTTTTTTAAGCTGAAAATTTATTTTCAAATTACACAAATGAAAGCAGAGAATATTAAATATTTACTAAGTTCAATGTCTAATGCTGCCTGCAAAATGTACACCTTGAGTCTAATTGGTGAAGGTTTTGGTAAACAGAGCATATGTTCACAGCACCTCAATTGATATTAATGGCCCCAAATGAATCATCTGTTAGTGATAAGAATTGTACAGTTTAGCTCTCCCGGGGTCACCGATCTCTTTCTCTATACGTTACCCATAAGTATCCTGTTGGTTTTCCAAAATTAAAAATAAGTGGTGAAAACCCAAATGCTGCAGCAGGGAGGAAGGGTAATATTCTCGTCCACCTCCTGACCGTCAGTGAGGGCAGAAGGTCTGAGCACTTTATGTAACTCTGCTCATGAGGCGAAGCAGCTTTCTCCATTCAGTTCTGGCACTGGTTTCTAATGTTCATTCCTCTTGCCTGTAATTAGAGTGTTGATTTAAGTTCTGACCAAGTACTTAAAAAGGTACAGGACACTCTGGACCCGCTGGGGGAAAAATAGAAGGCTCTGCTCTTTTCAACGAGTGTCTCTTGGACTGGACATGGAGAACCCCAGGATAGAATTATAAGCATGCCCCAAGCAAAACACAGTCTATATTTTGAGATCTTGGAACAGCTGTTTGGCAGGGACTTCAGTTCAACCCAATAACCTGCTCAAATAAAAATATAATAGGAGTGGTTTGTGCATGGGATATTGTATTTGATGTGTTACCATAGAAATCTATAATCACACAAGTATATCTGATTAGATAAGAGAGCTTTGATATGTAAGGACATAACAAAATTATAACTAGGGATATGAGTAAATGGCCCAAAGGGTCATCTGATTTGTAGGGCCAATAGTCAGCCAGTGCCCATCAGTTTGTTTGCATTGTTTGTTCCTGACTAACGTCATTGTGATTAATTGAATGTCCATTCTGATCACTTTGAGAAACTCACTGGCTTCATTTTCGTACCATCCCTGTGACTTGTGATTTTTGTGAAGATGTGCTCCCACACTCTTGAATCCCACTTATTATGAATGAATAGGCTCAGCTGGAGCATTCTCCTCCAGGGTCTGAGGGGGGTTCATGTATTTTTCAACCAGACTTCTCAGAACAATATTTTATTGATGTCCACAAAAATAAAAATTTTCAAAGGCTTGAGACATTTTTCTCAGGAATGTGAAGAATATGCTAAACTGCAGTTTAAATAAGGCAAACACGACTTGCTTACAGGTTTAAAACCTGAGTACATCATGGTTATCCTCCAAGGTCCCCTCACCACACTGGTTTACAAGAAGTCTCAGCTGAACTCTTCCCCCCTTTATTTCAAACTGTGATTCCAACAACTTCAGGGGCTAACGCTGGGGAAAGATGATTTATAAGAAAGACATGATCCTTGCTGTCACAGAGGTTTTCATTCTAATATTTTGAATCACAATGCAGTAACTCAATTGATAAAATATTTCTGTCACCCCCAGAAGTGTCAGAGGACTAGCCCTGCTTTGCTAGTTGCCGCTGGTAGGATGCTTTACTTCGGTGACTACCTACTGGTGTATATTTATAAAGGACCATGTTGCAGGTAGTATGTTAAGCATTTCATGTGCATTCTTCTACATAATCTACCCAATACCACTGTGAAAGAGGCAGTTATCAAACCTATTTTGAATATTGGGAAATTTAGTCTCATGCAACCTACTTAACTTTTATTTAATAAATATAAGTTTCCAAAGTACAACTTTCGGATTATAGCAGCTTCCCCCCCACCCCATAATCACCCTCCTACCCATAACCATTCCATCTCCCACTCCCTCTCCCATTCCATTCTTCATCAAGATTCATTTTCAATTATCTTTATATACAGAAGATTGGCTTAGTATATACTAAGTAAAGATTTCAACAGATTGCACCCACACAGAAGCACAAAATATAAAGTACTGTTTGAGTACTAGTTTTACCGTTAAGTCTCATAGTACAACACATTAAGGACAGAGATCCTACATGGGGAGTAAGTGCACAGTGACTCCTGTTGTTGATTTAACAATTGAAACTCTTATTTATGACGTCAGTAATCACCTGAGGCTCTTGTCATGAGCTGCCAAGGCTATGGAAGCCTTTTGAGTTTGCCAACTTCAATCTTATTTAGACAAGGCCATAGTCAAAGTGGAAGTTCTCTCCCCCCTTCAGAGAAAGGTACCTCCTTCTTTGATGGCCCGTTCTTTCTGCTGGGATCTCACTCACAGAGATCTTTCATTTAGGTCATTTTTTTTGCAAGGCTATAAAATTAATAACAATAAACCCTCTATTAAAATTCAGGAAAACTTACCACAAATCTGTGAAGATATAATTATTATCCAACATGAGTCAACTTTAAGTAAAATTTTAAATACTGAGAAATTAAGCTTAGTTTCTATCATGATATATTATTATTAGTGTCATGAGGCAGGGCTAAAGTCTCTGGCTTTCCCAGTTAGAAAGATCCTTGGGCTCTCAAAAAGGAACCAAGAAAAGGTTTCTTTGGCAAGATCTCTGACTGATGACCATTCAGCTTAAGGCTGATAATGAGGTTCTTGACCTTTTGTGAGCCAACCTTTTTACTCACAATGTTTGGGCAGACTGTTTTTCTTCTTGGAACATGAAAACATTCTTTCTGGTAACTTTTGCTCACTGGGCTACTTCTCTCATCTGCGATGGTCTAGGGTAACTCAATTTTGCTAGCTCTCCTTCTATGTCTGTCTCTCTGGATTTTATCTGTTTATGTATGGCCATATTTTCCCCCAGAGATGTGAATTACCATATGTATATAATATTGGTTTCCCTTTCTGATTAAAATATAGCAAATTTCTAAAAGTGGGGAGTTTGAACATAAACTAATGTATCCCTATATTTTCATGATATTGGTCTTCTCTGAATGCATTTTGCCCATTTCTACATAGAATCAACTACCCTGATAGCCACTGATCTATTAGATGGGACAGTCTCTCGAGTTTGGCACCTGTAGGTGACTCATTATCCTGCTTATACTTTTAATATTTTAAGTTGAAAATATTTTGGGACTTGTTTCTCTGTCAAGGGAAAGAAAAAGAAAAGACTGAAAAATCTGAATTTAAAAAAAAAGAATTCATTTATGAGCGTCTTAGTCCATTTTCCATAACCATAACAGAATACCCAGGATAGATATGGTATAAATAAAAGAAGTTTATTTGGCTCTTGATTCTGGTGGCTGAGAAGTGCAAACAGCATGGTGCCAGCACTGGTGAGGGCCTCCTGGCTGCATCAGAACCCAGCACAGGAGTCAAGGGGAAGTGGGTCTGTGCAAAGAGAGAAAGATCAGGTAGTGAAAGAGGAAGCAAGACAGCAAGAAGGAGCCAGTCTCATCTTTTACAACATCCCACTCTCAGGGGTACTAATCCACTCCTATGAGAACTGACCTACTTTGAGACACAAGCAGAAGCCCTTATCAAAAACCACTGAGGCTCAATCATTTCCCACAAGGCGCTACCTCTTAAAGATCCCACTACTTCTCAATACCATTACATGAGGACCAAGCTTCCAGCACATGAGCTTTTGGGAAACAAACCATATCCAACCTATTGCAAGAGTTGAAAGGTATTACTTACTTCCCATCTACTTTGCTCACAATCACCATTCACTTAACTCCTAAGAGCTTTTGAGTTCACGACTTGAGTTTTCATTTCATTTCCCTTTCACATATTTGCCAAACTCCTACCATTGCTATCACCCTCTCAGACATATATTAGTCTGTTCAGGTGCATCTCCATATGTGTTTCAAGCAGCACAGAATGCATAGGTCTTTGACCCAGAATGTAGACTTGTAGTTTGAACTTCTAATTGTATTTCTCTGATGTTCACCAACCAAAATCTTTTACCATATGTTAAATAAACATCAGGACAAAAAGTGACATTCATCCAGGTAACAGTTTTCAAAACTTGCACAAAAGTGATAGGAAGGTAAAGCAAGATGGAACAAGGAAAAGCCAGGTCAGGGTCAGTTCTTAGAATACAAAATATGGAATTTTCCTGCCTGGCAACCTGAGATCCTACCCTAGGTATCAAGCAAATTAGAGTCTCAACAGAGAGTCTTCAGCATCGTATTTTTAGAAATTAAAAAAAAAAGTGGTCTTAAATAACTATAACTGGGCAAGAGCTCATCTTTATAGCCCATTATATTGATAGAAAGAGCACATAATGACCCCTCATTAAAATCTAAAGCCTCCAATTATTTTATTATTGTTATTTAATATCTATTGAGTTCTAGCCTTAATTATACCCAGTTGGTCTATGGATGTAAATGTATTAGTTGGTGTGGAATTTAATTTAGGCTTTTTTTCTGATCTAATATCAAAAATCCCTTTTAAGTTTGGTAAATCTTTACCTCCCCTAAACACATACACACACACACACACACACACACACACACACTCACTCACTCACACACACACATCCCTACCAGAGACACACAAATCTGCTCCTGCCACTTTCCTTGGTATAGGAAACCTTATTTCCTACAGCATAAAGAAAGGAGGAAACCTGCTGAAGAAACAAAAGGAATAAGACTTCATTATAATCAGCTGTCGGAATGGGATTCTTTTAGCTGTTTGCATATCTATTACAGATAAAAGAATTTGAACTGTAACTGGAATATTTTGTTCTGAAGTAAGTCAATGTTTTTCTCTCATTCCTTGAACTTTAGTTCTAATTGATCAGTGACTACCTAACATTTTATAGGGAAAAGAAGCCAAGATGGGAGTCTTCACACTGAACAAGTTGATCAGGTCACCCACAGCAACCCATCGCTTTCTGATGGTTAAGGAAAAGTCTATCTCAGCCCGAGACATATGCTTCAGAAGCAAAAGGTGGATTTCTATGCTTGTAAGAGGGTTAAATATTACCATGACTGCTTATGGTGTAATTATGGAGGAGAACTTTGAAGCAAGGCATCTCTACAATGCGTAGGTACAGTGAGTTGTGATCCTACTTTTTGTGGAGCAGTGAAACTCTTCAGGCTATGCATTCAGTTGTTCACACAAACTTGCCGGTTGTACTAAGCATTCAAGAAAGAACAAAAAGGGCTATGTCACCTGTTCTCACAAAGCTCCAGGACTAGGAGTCTCTGGATGGTCATATTCAGAGGGGATGTTCAATATTTTTAGCAGCAGTGGAGATGTTGCTTGGGCAGTACAGACACTTGGCAAATAAGAATGGACTCCTAGTGGTGAACCATACTTGGGCACAAAGGCTGGATGGCCAATCTAGTTCCGTTCCCTAAATGGTGATTCATTTACTATTAAAGGTTTCCAGTCTATTTTATTGGAATGATACACAAAATCACAAAAGAATAAGGTGGGAATGCAACCTAAATTAAATGCAATGGTGTTCCCTCCTTTCGTCTTCCATTCAGCTTCGGTAGGCTAGCTCCTCTTCTCTTCGTAACAAAGCCTGGTCATCTCTCCTGAAAAGTCATCCTAAACTATCACCAGCAGATTTCATAGAGTTCCTGTGGAGTGCACAATTAGCTCAGGATCTGTCAATAGATTCTTTTTTCAATGACAAAGACAATTTTAGGTTTGAAAGGCCTTCTAGACACACATACACACACGCATACACACACACATGCATACACTACATACAAACATTTGTTTTCTCTTTATCACTCTTCCCTTCTGCTCTCCTGTCTCTCCTTTTCTCATCAATAAAATATGGGTGAAGATACTAAGAAGGAACTCTGGAACAAGACACAGGTGTGACTGGACAGAGGGTTGTATCTTGTGGCTTTGGTGTAAATGAACCCTTTGCCCGTTATCAGCACCTGATTGGGAGGCCGTAGGTGGCCAGAGGAAAAAATAGGGGCATCAATATTTGCTCCATGCCCACATCATTAGATCACTACTCTTCCGTGAAATGATATCCTCCAAAAGTAGCAATAAATAGGAGTATCTCAGAATTGTACGTTATTAATAATGTTATTTTCATAATAATAATGATTAATGATCAGTTACTAAAATTGGATCACACATGACTTCCAAGAGCATTTTAAAGTTATTTGTTGAAGTGACTCATAAGGCACTAAAATTATATTGTACAATATTTAAAACTATAACAGGTTAGGCCAGTGCTGCGGCTCACTTGGCTAATCCTCCGCCTGCGGCGCCTGCACCCCAGGTTCTAGTCCCGGTTGGGGTGCCAGTTCTGTCTCTGTTGCTCATCTTCCAGTCCAGCTCTCCACTGTGGCCCAGGAGTGCAGTGGAGGATGGCCCAGGTCCTTGGGCCCTGCACCCCATGGGAGACCAGGAGAAGCACCTGGCTCCTGGCTTTGGATCGGCTCAGTGTACTGGCTGTAGCAGCCATTTGGGGGGTGAACCAACAGAAGGAAGACCTTTCTCTCTGTTTCTCTCTCACTGTCTAACTCTGCCTGTCAAAAAAAAAAAAAAACTATAGCAGGTTAGAATAATAAGAAAAATATACACCATAAGCCAAAATGCAAAGCATTCTAAGAGCTGTCAAATGTATTCTTCAAATGCTTTAGAAAAAAAAAAACTTTATTAAGATATAGTTTACATATCATATGGAAGGGTATCTCAAAAAGTTTGAGGAAATAGAATAAAAATGTTAAACTTATTGGGGACTAGCATTGTGGCATTGAGGGTAAAGCCGCTGACTGCAACACTGGCATCGCATATGGGTGCCTGTTTGTGTTCCAGCTACTCCATTTCTTATCCTGCTCCCTCTAATGGCAGGGAAAGACAGCAGAAGATAGCCCAAGTGTTTAGGCCCCTGACACTCACATGGGAGACCTGGACGAAGCTCCTGGTTCTGGGCTTCTGCAGCCCTGGCCGTTGCAGTCATTGTAGTCTGCTGGGGAGTGAATCAGCAAATGGAAGGTCTCTCTCTCTCTCCCTCTTTCTCTGTAACTCTGATTTTAAAATAAACAAATATTACCCCCAAAAAAGGTAAACTTGCCTTGATACAAAAATTTTGAGAACCATGCATAATTTTTATAATGCACATTATCCATGAATATTTTGAATATTCCTTATAATTCATTTATTTCAAGTGTATAATACAATTGTTTTATCAAATTAACAAAAATATGTAATCATCGCTACAAATCAGTTTTAAATGCTTTGTTCACCTCAAGAAGACCCTTCAGGCCCATCTTCTGTAAATTTTCTTTCCTACCCTCTGCCCCAAAGAGCCATAATGTATTATAACACCATATTTGCCTTTTCTGGGCATTGGATATAAGTGGAATTATACAATATGTGGTCTCTTATGTTGACTTCTTTTACTTAGCATAATGGTTTTGAGATTTGTCCCTGTCAAGCATTTATCCGTAGTTGGCCTTTTTAACTGCTGAGTAGTATTCCACTGTATAATTGGCCGCATTTTGTCTGTCCATTCACCAGCTGACTGACATTTAGGCTTTTTTCCAATGTGAAGCTACTGTGAATAATATTGATAAGACTATAAGTAATATGCAACTCTGTAGATATATGTCTATTTCTTTTAAGAGAATATCTAGAAATGGAGTACATGGGTCAAACGAGACAGTGAATTATAGTAGGGTAGAAAAACAAAGTTGTTGAATTAGCCACAACTCTCACATTATACTGTATCTCTATCTATGACTACAAAATTTTTTTCTGTAAAATGGAGATATGGTATCTATCACAGTGGGTTATCATGAAATGCACATAATAAAATAAAAGTAAACTTCCCAGGCTAGACCCAGGCTCTAAGAAGTTGCTTAGTATTTGGTAGCTATGATTATTGAAACAGCGCAATCAGGGAGGAGGAATTTACCTTTCAGGGAAGGATTTGGAAGAATCATATGGATGAGAGAAATTATCATAAATGTGGTCCACATTAGATTCTTATAAGTAAATTCAGTTTGATTCTTGGTATTATTTGGGGGAGCTTTCTTTTACACTTGATAAATGTTCTTTTTTCAGCAACTTTATTCTTCATATCTGCAAGTTTTTCTAGCAGCCTATGTGGGAAAATGATCACTCCCACAATTCTTAGCTTAGGAAAACTGAGCTTCAAAGATAACGATCATTATAACAGAAATGTCAGCAAATATTCATTGTGCACTCACTCCTAGGTGAGGCACTGATATGAGCCTTTTATGTAGAAATTCCATGTAATCTTCATAATAACCATATTAGTAAAAACACTGCCCTTTTGATAGGGGCAGACACTGTGCTTTATAGAGACTGAGTATATAAAGGACAAAATCAGAACCATACTGTCTGCCACCATAACCATTCAGCTCTGAAGTCCTGTGTCCTACCACAGAGAGTGAGCTCAATCCCCCCGACTCCTGGCCTCCATCAGCTTTGTCAGGTAAAATACTCTGAGAAATGTGATTTTCAATATCAGAGCAAATCAGAATCTTGGTTGTCTTCTCTACTGCCTCAGCCAATCAACACATGAGGGGGCTTCAAAAAATTTATGGTAAAATATAAATAAAACGTATGCACATTTTCCATGAACTTTTTGAATATCCCTTGCAGGAAATTCAACCTGTTAATTTGGGGGAGGTCTTTCTGTGTCTTTTTAAATTGTTTGCAAATACTGGAGTTTATGGAATCTAAGAAAGTAAGAAATTCTAGAAGGGTCTTTTATGCTCTTGCTTCCAGTCTATCATGATGCAAGCCAGTCCAGAGCTAGCAAATTCTTTCCGTGTGTCTACCTCTTCTTTACTCCAATTCAGTCATGGAGATTTGGTCACTCAATGGCCTCCGTGCTTAGCATTCCTGTCACATCTTTAATGATCCATGCACCCATACCCATGAGACATCCCATTACCTCTGGGGAGCACCACCTATTCATACTTTGATCATGGAGGAATTTCTGTGGTCAGACTATGCAATACATCTTCCACCTCTTTCAAATAGACCCTTAGAGAGAATAGAATTTACAAAGCACAAACTTTGCAACTCTTCCTTGAGGAAAGAAGACTAAAATTCATCAAAAGCAACACCTCAGATACCATATTTAAAAAGATTGGGAAAAAATTGGGAGTATCTTAAGGTAAATCTATAAGACACAGTCAATTTTGAGTGTGGTTATTCTGCCACATTAAATTTTCAGTGAATCACTCTGCTACAGATATGTCAGGTATTTGGAAAAGCAGATTAGAGGGTGAGCTGACATTGCTGATATTTCAAAGACTCCGAAGGGGTCTAACATTTCACTAAGGCGTTGATTTCTCATGTACCAGATGTGACACTGTAACAGGAAGCTGTGTGTCTGAAGCTCCACTAGGCCTTGGCGATACTGTTAGGAATAGTTGCTGGCACCAGCATAAGTCTAAGTAGTGCAATTTGTATAAAAAACCTTTTCTCTCCTTTTTTCCATTTTCCTGTTCCTCGATGTACTTCTTTGTTTCTCTGGTTATATTTAGCACAATTAAAAAGTGGCAAAATGGGTGCTGAAGTTGCTAATTATATGAGCAGGAAAGTATAAAGCAGCCATGGAAAGAGCAGTGAAAACATTCGCTTGTTCCAGTTAGGGAATCAGGCAAGGTTCTGCAGCCAGGCTCTGCCCACATCCCCATGCCGCACCCCTCTTCGTGGGCATCATCACACCGTCAGTCATTAGTGCTCACGTGGGCCGAGCAAGGTCATGGCGCTCAGTGTGAAAGACTGAGGTGCTGGCCTCTCTCAGGACCCATATGGGCAGGAAGCAGGAGGAAGGTTGTGCTGGGGAAGAGACTCCGAGGTTTCAAATGAAAACTCGGAACCTTTTTTGAGACCATTTCTTCTGATCCTGATAACCTGTGCAGCTCTATAAATTGTATATGGTATTGGGCCAATTCTGGAGAGAAATCGGCTCAGCGTCGCTTTCATCACTAATGTGTCTCTTTATCTGAAAGAGTTTTAAAATGGGTGTTTTAACAGCATTTTAGGAAGCACAGGGCTGCACAGGTGATATCTTTCGCCGAAAGGTTATCTTCCCTCAGCACAGAAAAGTTGGTTACCATTGGAGGAGGTACATTTAATAGATTTATTTAGCCCCATTAAAGGTCAGGAGATAGTTCCTCCTTTCCTTAGTCCTTCCTACTCCTTTCTTTTCTCTTTTGCTCTTCCTTTTCCTACATTCAAATGGCTTGTTTTTAGATTTAAAAGTTTCTAAATTTAATTTCACACAAGGAGAATTTTTGTAATCCATGGGTAAAGTTGAAAAACTAAAACTGGTTAATTACAACATTTTATATACTGAAACGTGGCTAAGAGAGATTTTGAATTTTACACATACTTGCGAGCATGCACACACACACAAACTACAAATGGAAACAAACACCCGTGGAACCTACTGCACAACTTACAAAATAGAACACTTTTAAAAAGTGTTTTTAAAAATGTATTTGAAAGGCAGAGTTAGAGAGAGAGAGAGAGAGAGAGAGAGAGAATCTTCCATCCACTGTTTCACTTGCCCAGATGGCTGCACCAGCTGGGGTTGGGTCAGGCTGAAGCCAGGAGCCTAGGACTCCATCTGGGTCTCCTTCCTGGGTGCAGGGGCCGAGTACTTAGAGTATTTTCTGGGCCTCCCAGGATGCATTAGCGGAGCGCTGGATCAGAAGCCAGGGAGCTAGGACAAACTGGCATCCGAAACGGAAAGCAGGTGTCCTAAGCGGTGCTTAACATGCTGCTAACACAGGTCCCTAAAACTTACTTTTGCAGCTTCTTGGCATCTCGTGTTTCCTTCCAAGTAATCATTGTTCCCAATTTCATTTTTTTGTTTTTTGTTATTATTACTTATATTTTGTCAAACATGTATTTTCCCACCCACAGTGTATTGTGTGAGAATTGTATTGAATTCTTTAATACCAGGAATGTATTCTGTGTATGATTTGTTTTTCTCATCTAATGTTTCTGAAGCCCATTCATGTTAATACCTCTAGGTGAGGTATTATATTTTCATGACACAAGGTATATATCCCATAATACCAAGTACTTCAAAGGATTTGTGAAAAAAATGGAATTAAAAGATGTTTGTTTCGGTGCAAAAGAATTTTGAAATCCATGCACAGGCTTTATTATTGCATACACTTTCCACAAAATTGTTGAAGACCCCTTCCATATAGTATATGCTATGGATAGTACATAGTGTGCTCATGTACTCATAGCATATATTTCATAATATGTAATATTCTACTGCATAAGTATACCCTAAGTTTCTGTTCATTTGTCAACGTGATACTAGGATTTTTCTAATGTTTGCCTATGTTTTATCTCCTATTTATACTGGCAAAAGTTTTATTATACCTATCTCCTATTCATACCTATCTCCTGATTTATACTGGCAAAAGGTTTTAGAGCAGCAATTCTCAAAGTTTCTGGTCTCATGACCCCTTTTAGTGAAGAAAAAAATTTGTTTATCTGGGTAGTACCTGTAAATTTTTGTACTACTAGAAATTAAGATTCAGAAATGTCTCTATGTTGGCTGGCACCATGGTTCACTAGGCTAATACTCCGCCTGTGACACCAGCACCCCAGGTTCTAGTCCTGGTTGGGGCGCTGGTTCTGTCCCAGTTGATCCTCTTCCAGCCCAGCTCTCTGCTGTGGCCCGGGAAGGCAGTGGAGGATGGCCCAAGTGCTTGGGCCCTGCACCCGCATGGGAGACCAGGAGGAAGCACCTGGCTCCTGGCTTCGGATCAGCGCAGCGCACCGGCCATAGCGGCCATTTGGGGGGTGAACCAATGGAAGGAAGACCTTTCTCTCTGTCTCTCTCTCTCAACTGTCTAACTGCCTGTGAAAAAAAAAAAAAAAAAAAAAAAAAAGAAGAAGAAGAAAGAAAGAAAGAAAGAAAGAAAGAAAGAAAGAAAGAAAGAAAGAAAGAAAGAAATGCCTCTATGTTGATTAGTTTGTTTTAAAATCACAGTAAGTCCATTATCTGTTGTATGGATTGAATGCTGTCTTTCCCCAGAATTCTTATGTTGAAGCAATGATCCCCATTGTGACGCTGGGGGACTTTGAGATCTCACGAGAGTTGAGCTCCCATGAATGGAATCACTGCTGTTGTAACAATGAATGAGAGAGACCTGCTATCTCTCTGTCTCTGTCTGTCTGTTTCCCCCCACCCACTGCCATATGAGGACACAGGAAAGTTTCCCTCTGCAAACCAGGAGGAAGCCCCTCCCCAGGATCTGTGACTACCAGCAACTTGATCTGCCTCTTGCTATTCAAACCGCTGTCTGTGGCATTTTTTGTTATAGTAACGTGTGCTAACGAAGACCAGTGTTAAAATAAATGACATTTTATTAAAATAACCATATTTTCAAAAAGGAAATTAGCTGAAAGAGTAACATTATTTTAAATTTTTCAAATCTTTTAAAATACTTGGCTTAAAGGATGCAGCTCATATTTGCTGTGCATGCAATCTGTTGGGTTTGTTATTTGGGTTGAAGCATCAGAAAATCATCTTATCTCCCAGAAATCTGTCGTTGGAAATGAGAAGAGCTCTCAGAAATCCTGAAAAGGCCCTCAGACCACACTTGCAGAACCACCGCCTAGGAGCTGAACTGCTTTTCAAGATAATGTCAAATTGCTTTTATAAATGGCTGTATCAATTTATACTTCTACTACAGTGTACACAAGTCCTTAGTGCCCATGCCCTTAAAGATATTTAATATTATCAGACTGCTTTGTCATTTAAAATCTACTGGATAGGAAATAGTATCATATAGTAGCTTTTATTTTCACTCATCCGAAAACTAATTTCCTCTAACATAAAATGTTAGTTAACCCTCTTTTCCATCCAAGTATTGAGTTATTTATTTTTTTCATAGATTTGTTATTTTTACATTTTGGTTATCATTCTGTTGTCATACACGCGCGTGTACACACACACACACACACACACACATACATAACACAAATATCTTCTCCCAATGTGTGACTTCCATTTTTATTCTCTTTAACTGTTGATGAGAGGTTATAAATTTTAATGATGAGGAAACATGTACCTTTATAATCTAACATTTTTAAGGTCTTATTTAAGAAAGCCTTCCCTTTCTCAGGGTCATAAACAAGTTCTCCTATACTTTCTTCCAAAAGCTTCTTTTTAAAAATATTATTGTATTTATTTGAGAGGTAGAGCTACAGAGAGAGAGAGAGAGAGAGAGAGAGAGAGGTCTTCCATCTACTGGTTCACTCCCCCAAATGGCCACAATGGCTGGAGCTGAGCTGATCTGACGCCAGGAGCTTCTTCCTGGTCTCCCACGCAGGTGCAGGAGCCCAAGGACTTGGGCCATCTTCCACTGCTTTCCCAGGCCATAGCAGAGAGCTAGATTGGACGTGGAGCAGCCAGGACTCGAATTGGTACCCATATGGGATGCTGGCACTGCAGGCGGTGGCTTCAACCCAATGTGTCACAGTGCTGGCCCCTCCAAAAGCTTTTTATTTTTCTTTCTACAATTATACTTTAGTCCACCAAGAATGTGTATGTGGTAAGTTTGGATTTTTGTTTATCTATAACCATTAGTTTCATTCTAATTTATCTAATTACCCATAATTTCTCCATTTGTTTACATCATTAATTTTTAATACATCAAATGTCATATGTACTCAGGTCTGTATCTGAGATCTTTGTTGAATCCATTGTTCTCTTTGTTTATTTCTCAACAAAACCACAATACCTTTATAACTTTAGCTCTGGTAAATATTGATACATCATTGTGAAATTCCCTTCTTCTGGGAACATTTTAGACTACATTTGTTCTCTTATTTTTCCATATTAATGCTGAAATCACAATACTTATCTCCTACAGATAAAAGCTTAGAAATTTGTATGGTATTTCATTCTGTATCTATAAGTCAAACTGGGGAGGGCTACCATTTCTATGAAACTGAGTTTTCCTATCCTTGAATACAGCAACTCTACAACAGTTTGGCCTTCATTCATGTCTTCCTTTATGATTGATCTTAATTGATTAATAAGAGTCTTAATATGATGATCAGAAATGCTGAAGGCTGGTTCCTGATTTTAAAAGAAATGTTTTTAAAGTTTACCATTAATATCACAATTAATTATAATAGAGGTTTTATCCGCAGACTTCATTAGTTTAAGAAAATTTCCTTCTTTTGCTTACAAACATTTTTCATGAATAAATGTTGGATGCTATGAATTACTTCTGCATCTATTGAGAAGATTTTATGATTTTTATCCTTTAATCTAAATATGACAAAATATATGCTGAAGGGATTTATAATGTTGTGTGATATGCCTACCATGGCTTGGATGAATTTTCTTTTCTATAGGATTCCATTTGTCAATTTGTTTAGCTTTGTTTTCAATTTTGTATCACTGTTCATTAATGATATTGGCATGTGATTTGCCTGTCTCATATTGTCCTTGTATGAGTTGGTTTTCTGTTTATGCTGATGCCATGAAATGTCAGATATGTTCTTTCTTCTACTTTCTGACAACTTTTATGTATTTAAATTATCTATTCCTTGAATGTTCAGATAATTATTTTTTAAAACTACCTGGATTTTACAACTTCTTGATGTGGGAATTTTAGCCTCTGTTTTAATTTCTTTAATAATCAAAGAAGTATATATGTTCTCTCCTTATTTTCTCTTTCTTGACTCAAATTTAGATTTTTCTACAAACATATCCCTTTCATCTAAGATTTAAATTTTTTTAAGTTTTTAAAATTTGTGTCTAGTCTATATTATTCTTTTACTTTGTAAAATTCCTACAGCTTTTGTTGTAATGTTCCCTTTTCCTCATACTGAAAAGTTTTACTATTATTTGGTCAGTCTTAAGTGAGTTCTATGAATTTTGTTAGTCTTTTAACTAGGTTTTGCTAACTCTCTAAGTTTGTAAGTGTGGTTTTCAAACATATATTCTCATTCATTTTTGTATTTGTTCACTTACTCCAGAAATTACTGTTATGTTAAATAATCCCCTGAAGAAAGGAATCAGTTATCAGTCTGCTTTTCTAGTTCTCTATATTAAATATGTGTGTATATATATATAGAAAGAGAGAATTGATATAGCATATCATACACACACACACATATACATATGTGCTGTCCTGATAGAAATAAACACATCTGGAACCTTATATCTCTAAGTTTATTAAATCTTTTAGAATTACATAATGATGTTTTTCATCTCCATAATACTTTCAATATTAAAGTCTCAAATTTTTTTCTTATTACCATACAACAACACTTTTGGGTCAGTTTTCCTTGCTTTTCTCCTTTTATTTTAAGCATTTCTTAAAATACTTTTCTTGTAGATTTTTACAGATTGAATCATCCTGTATTTTTCTTTTTTTCTTCAGTGCTTATTTTTCTAAAAGGAGTATTTAGCTCATGTCAAAGCTTTGTGGCCACCAATATACTCAGATTAATTTCTGTATTTTATCTTGTCCCATTTTGTCTAAGTTTGTGTTTAATAGAACTGTATCTGGGGAAATGCTTTGAGACTCAGTTTTTAGAGAATTTTCTCTAGAGAGAGTATTTATTACCTCCAGTTTGGAACCTTCAGATCAAAACATCCTTTATAATAATTTCCAGGTTGGAACTTTTTAGGGGCAAAAGAGGCGATGTGAATGTGTATGGCCTACACACAAACTATAACTGACTTACGTCTATCAGCAGGAGAGTTATCCTCCCCCGGGCCGAGGTTTCCTGTGAGGTTTTTGGGGCCTTGGCTCTCTGTGATGCTCCCTGTCAAAACCCCGAAGGTAGGTGATCTCTCGGATGTGCCTTCTCTCTCTGCCCCTCAGGTTTATCTGGACTGAACTCTAGAACCTTGGGGAACCCTCAGGGAGTAGTGGTTGCCTCTCGGTTGTTTTGGTTTCATTGGTTTTGGTTTTGATCTTCAGAGGCCTTACAGTTCCAAATTCCTGCTCTCACTCATGTTGAGTCCTTGAGGACTCATCTACCTCCATGCTTACTCAGTTATGTGTTTTTAAAATTTAACATACATTTATATAGTTTCTCCTTTTTATTTTAATTTTAATTAATTTTAACAGATTTAATATGATTTGTAAATACAAGTCTAAGAACATAATGGTATACTCCTCCTCCCTCCCTCCCTCTCACCCTCCTTTCTTCTACCATTCTGTATTTTTCTTTAGTTTTTGATATAACACATTTGAAATTTACATTACAGTAAAAAGTCATAATATATCACTGATTAAGAAGTTTAACAAGTAAAAAGTAAAAAGACCCTAGTTCATTGCAAATATAGACAATTGCTATAAACAATATTTGAATGTATAAACAACGATTTTACCCATCTACAGACCTTTTTGGTCAATTAGTCATTCATAATTTCTTTCAATGAAATACAACCAGTGACAAGGTAACATCTAAATATCTCCTGAGTTGTTATAACAGATTTATTTAGACTTTAAGCCATTTCATCTCAAGTTTATGCACATTAATAATTTTATGCAGATGGCAATGCAAATAATTTTACATTACATTTTTAATATTGTATTAGTTACCACATATCAGGGAAAATATATGTCATTTTTCTTTTTAGGACTTGCTTATTCACTAAGTAGAATGTTTCCAATTGCCTCCATTTTGTTGCAAAAGGTAGGGTTTTATTATTTTTTACAGCTGAGTAATATTTCATAGTGTATATGTACCACATTTTCTTAATCTGATCATTGGTTGATGGACATCTGAGTTGATTCCATATCTTAGCTATTGTGAATTGAGCTGCAACAGGAACAGGGGTACAAGTAACTCTCTCATATGCGCATTTCATTTCCTTTGGGTAAATTCCTGGGAGTGGGATGCCTGGGTCATACGGCAGATCTATTTTCAGGTTTCTGAGGAATCTCCACACTGTCTTCCACAATGACTGTACTAGCTTGCATTCCCACCATCAGTGGACTAGGAAACATTTTACCCCACACAGATAGTTTTTATACAGCCAGGTAATTGGATAAGTCTATCTGGAAATTCTTTTCTCACATATTCATAATATATTTGAATAGTATGGAGTCATACATCTGGGGCAAGCATTTGGTGCATCGGTTGTGATGCCACTTGGGAATGCCATCATTCCATATCAGAGTTCCTGTATCCAGGTTCTAGCTTCACTTCCAATCCAGCTTCCTGCTAATGTACACTCTGGGAGGCAGCAGCTGATGGTTTAAGTAGGTAGATCCCTGATACTCATGCTGGAGACCTGGATTGAGTTTCTCATTCCTGGCCTTGACCTGGACCAGACGTGCTGTTAGAAGCATTCATTATTTGTCTGCAAATACAATGTGTTAGGAGACAGAAGTAGTAGTCTGAAAAATGAAGATGGAAGCTGGATGTTCACCTATGTAATTACCCAGTCAGTTAGCAAATAGATATCTTGTACATGGTTGAACTCAGAGACTCGGTTGGGTGCTGAAGGTACGGCTGGAAATAGTACAATCAAGACCTTTGCCCTCACAGAGCATACCACTTGTCTTAGAGAAGGGTGCAGAGGATAAGCTAAGAGGTGTGTGTTCACTACAACACAGTACCTGATGTGGGCTACTTCTGAAGGAAAGAGATTCGTTCAGCCACAGTTTATGAGGTTCAAAATTTGAATAGTATATTGCAAACTCAGGCTCAGGCTCCTATGTGGGGCCTGTGACAGAAGGCAGATGGAGGAAGCTCACATGCCACAACAGAGAGAATCTGCACTCCCATGATCTCTTTTGAAGACCTGCCCCCATTGACACCAGGACTTCTCAGTGGGACCTGTTTCTGAAAGGCCCACAACATTTTCCAGTACTGCTACTGTAGCGGCCAAGTTCTCTACACATGAACCACTTAAGGAACACAAACCATATCCAAACTGTAGCATTTGGTCCCTGGTCCCCCTCAAATTTTATGTCCTTCTCACATTAGAAAACACATTCATTTCTCCCCAAGAGTCCCAAAGTCTTAGCTCAAAGTATTGCTCCAAAGTCCAAGTCCAAAGTCTCATCTGAGACTCAAAGCAGGTAAAAAAAAAAATCAAGTTATGTACTTGTTAGGTAGAGTGATAGGACAGCAAAAGGTAAGTTTTCCTATTCCAAAAGGAAAGGATGGGCAAGTGGAAAGAAGGAATTGGCTCAAAGAAATAACAAACCCAGGCCGGTGCCGCAGCTCAGTAGGCTAATCCTCCACCTTGCGGCGCCGGCACACCGGGTTCTAGTATAGGTCAGGGCACCGGATTCTGTCCCGGTTGCCCCTCTTCCAGGCCAGCTCTCTGCTGTGGCCAGGGAGTGCAGTGGAGGATGGCCCAAGTACTTGGGCCCTGCACCGCATGGGAGACCTGGATAAGTACCTGGCTCCTGCCATTGGATCAGCGCGGTGCGCGGGCCACGGCAGCCATTGGAGGGTGAACCAACGGCAAAGGAAGACCTTTCTCTCTCTCTCTCTCTCTCTCTCACTGTCCACTCTGCCTGTCAAAAAAAAAAAAAAAATACCAAACCCAATAGGGAAGACATGAAATCCTAGTGCTCCAAGTCTGGTACCTTCAAGTTTTGGTGTACTTCTGACAGTAGTGGTCCCCCAACGGTTTGGACATCCCTGCCTCTATGTTGTTGCTGGTCACAACACACATGGCTACTCTGCGAGGCTGCACACAGGTATCTGTGATTGCCACGGCTGGTGTGCCATGGTGCTGGTACCTGTGCCTCCCTGAGTTCCCTTGGCGTCACTTCCACAGCTCCACTAGACAGTGCCCTACAGAGGCTCCGTTCGGGTCTTTGACATGGCAGTGCACTTTGTTCTCGCCTCCCAGGCCTTCCTTGGACATCTCAGTAGAAGCCGCCAGGACCCTGCTTTCTGCCTTCTGTATAGCAGCAAGACCAGCTTCACACGCACACTGCCATGGTGTCACCGGAGGACTTGCCTGGCGAGCCAGAATCCCAAGCCAGCCCTGGGCTTGCAGGGCACCCAAGGGCTCCTTCCTGAGGCAATTCTGCCCTGAAAAAGCTTTTGTGATGCCTTCAAGGCATCCTTCATATTGCCCTGATGCGAAGCACTAGACTTCCTTCAACCTGCACTAACCTGTTTAGAGAACAAGCAGTTTGGTGGAACCCTTGCCTCACAAACAGAACACACATTTTCACTTCTTCCTGGGCCAGACTGAGAAATTTTTTCACTCTGTTTTCTTTTATTCCTTATTCTCACTGTAAAACTGACTAAACTTAGCCAATAATAGCCAGGCCACAAGATGGAATGATTTGCTGCTTTGCAGTTCCCCCATCAGATAAACTAGTGCATTGCTCTTAATTTTGGCCTTCCACAAGTCATAGGGCATGGACACAGGGTAGTCAGATTCTTAGCCGTACAACAACGCTGACCTTCTACCAGTCCCGGTAGAATCCGCATATGCATCTGAGAGCTCATCCCCATGGTCTTGACTATGCACATACCTATCAGCTTTCGGGTCCCACCAAAATCATCCATAGTCCTCTGCTTACAGCATTCTAGGCTTTTTCTCACCCACTCCTCTAAGTTCTCCCAAGCTCTGCCTGTTAACCAATGTCAAAGGCACTGCAACATTTTCAGGTATTATTACAGTACCAACCTCACTCTTGGTATCACTTTTCCTTCTTAGGATGCTTTCATCACTGCAATGAATGCTTGAGATAGGCTATGTGTGAAGAACACGGATTATGAGTTTATTTAGCTCATACTTTTGTAGATTCAAAGTTCAAATGACAAAGTGACACCTCAGGCTCTGGCAAGGGGCCCGTGGTGGACAACAGAAGGTAGAGTGCGCATAGACGAAGGATCATGTTCCAAGCTAGGATGCAGAGAGATGGCAGAAAAGGTGGTCCCACAATCCCTTTTCGAGCACCCCCCCAACACCTGGCCATGTGACCCTAATGCCTCCTACCAGGTCTTATTTTTTAAAGGCCCACACCACACCAGGTCTTATTTCTTAAAGGGCTATACCATGGAGCAGACCTTTGGTATGGTGATTAAAAAACCCACATCCTATATCAGAAGGACTGAATCAGATTCCTGGCTCTGGCTTGATTCCAGTTTCTTGCTAATGCAGACCCTGAGAGACAGTGATAATATCTCAAGCAATGTAGGAGGACCTGATTGAGTTTGCAGCTCCCTGCTTCAGCCCTGCTGAGCCCCTCAGTCATTGCAGGAATTTAGAAAGTGAACCAGATCAAAGTGCACTCTCTCTCCTCCCTCTCCCTTTCCCCCTCCCTCTCCCTCTCCCTCTCCCTCACCCTCACCCTCACTCTCACTCTCTCACTCTCCCATAAATAAAATAAAAAATAAAGGGCCATACCATTTTCCAATACCATCACCTTGGAACCCAAGTTCCCTGCAAGTGAACCTTTGGGGAACTGCAAATCGCATTAAAATGATAGCAGGGCCTGAGTAGACAAAGGCCAAAGCATAAATTGCTGGTGAGAACAAACGGGAAGTCCAGAGATCTACAAGAAGTATGGCTGTTCAGGTAGAAGAACTTTAAGGTGATTTTTTAGGCTATACCATCTGGCACATGGCATCGACATTCTATGCATGGACTTACATTCTACGGAGGCAAATAAGATCTCTTAAAGAGATCACGATATCTAGATGAAGATGAGTATTTAGGGAAATGCCTTTACTAAGGTCTGCGGAGATTTAAAATATCTGTAATAGAATTTTTCCATCTGTTGTGTATCCCAAATTACAGCAGATAAAGTATTGTGAAATAGTACGGAATTATCTAGAACCAAGATTCCACATGTCACTTTTGTTTTAGGTAGACAAGAAGCCTTGCATTGAATCTGAAATCTTCTGTGGGTATCACACATCCTGATCATTGGTCACCCTTTGGATGTCAACAATATCATTTGTTTACATTTTATGCAGCCAGAACTGTAAACCAATAACAATTTTCCCAGAAAGTGCTTCTCACGTGCCACTGGGGAACAATTGCTTTGCTGCACTGCACTTAAAAGGAGCTTAAACTAAAAAGACACAAGTTTCACTCTCTTATCTACTGTGGCTGTGAATATTCTAAGAAAATAATATTTTAAATTATTGAATGTGCACTCCTGTGAGACATCAACACAACTGCGGAGAGGCGCCTTTAAATTTTTTTATAGACTTATTTATTAATAAAGAAGAACTTTCTATCCACACACCAACAGATCAGTCCAGTGGAACAAAACAATAATGCAATGAAATCTCTAGTTCATTATATTGGAATGCTGGGATTGAATTACTAATTTATGTTGTTTTTAATTTCATATTATAAATTATGCTATTTTAAAATATAGGAGAAAATGGTTCCCTTGGAATCTGCCTACCTCCAGCACTGACTGGGAAAGTTTTATTTGTCCCTGGGGCACTGAGAAGTAGGGGATCCACTGAAAAATTGCTGTTTCACAGGAGCATACCATGAAACATTCATAGTCATGTTTCCTGCATTACAGGAAGCCGAAGAAACACAGCCAATCACTTACAAATACTCATGGCATTGAACGGCTTCCGAGAGGCACTTTTATAAAGAAAAAGATGGATTTGGAAAATCTGCCTTCAGAGGTGTCACAGACATATTTACTGCGTCAGCACACTGAGACACGGACAGGGAACAGTTTACAGTGATCGGCATCTGGGAAGGGAAGGGAGGGAAGCAGAGGTGGAAGGAGGGAGTTTGCACTGCCGGGGCACACAAAGAAGAACTTCAACCAGGCCCTGGGCAGCGCTGGAACTGGGGTGGCCACCAGAGACAGGGGAGGGAGCCACCCTTCTCCCCATGCAAGGGTCAGTCCTGGGAGAGCGGCTGGCCTGGGTGGTGGCCATGGCCTGAGGTACACAAGATGGCGGCTGCAGCTAAGGAATGTGTGCTGACCCTGCTGGTAGCATACACAGCATCCAGGACGTTAAAAAGAATTCGGGGGGGGGGGGGCCTTGGCACACTAGGTTAATCCTCCACCCGTGGCACCGGCATCCCATATGGGTGCTGGGTTCTAGTCCCAGGTGCTCCTCTTCCAGTCTAGCTCTCTGTTGTGGCCCGGGAAGGCAGTGGAGGATGGCCCAAGTGCTTGGGCCCTGCACCCACATGGGAGACCAGGAGGAAGCTCCTGGCTCCTGGCTTCAGATCGGCGCAGCTCCGGCTGTAGCAGCCATTTGGGGAGTGAACCAACGGAAGGAAGACCTTTCTCTCTGTCTCTCTCACTGTCTGTATCTCTACCTGTCAAATAAATAAATAAAATCTTAAAAAAAGAAAGGATTCCAGGGGCCACTGTTGTGGCATAGCAGGAAAAGCCCCTGCCTGCCATGCTGGCATCCCATAAGGGTGCTGGTTCCTGTACTGGCTGCTCCTCTTGTGATCCAGCTGTCTGTTAATGCTGCTGGAAAAGCAGCCAAAGATGGCCCAAGTATTTGGGTCCCTACCACCCATGTGGGCGACCCAGAAGAAGCTCATGGCTTGTGGTGCAGTGCTAGCTGTTGCAGCTATCTGCGGGGTAAACCAGTGGATGGAAGATTCTCTCCCCCCCCCTTCTCTGTAACTCTGATTTTCAAAATAAATAAATAAATCTTTAAAAAAAGAATTCCAACAATCAGAGAGCTATTTGTCTAAAATTAACAAAGGACAAATAGGGCTTGAAATGTTTGAGTCCATTGTACATTATTTTTGTGCATTTAGCAACCGTGCCTAGCAGTATTGATTCTGATAAGGAGACTGAGATTTACATGGGTGTCAATGACTGACTAGTCCAAAGCCCCCAGGTAAGTAGGTGGTAGAGCAGCAGTGCCACACGTCCTGCCTGAGCCCGGAGTCTGTTCTCACCAGGGCAGACTGACAACCACAACCAGCAAGATAAAGCTGGTCCTCGACTCCTGCGCAGATAAGCGTCTGAGCGACAGGGAAGCTGAAGTGACTCATTCTCACAGGACAGACACATCAGAGGGGCCTGGGGACCATGTAGGGTTCCTAGGTTGAAACAGAAAGGACAAATGACTCTCGGGGACATACAGTAACTCATCCTCCACGCCAGAGTCAGTGCGATCTCCCTAAAACCAGAGCACCTGTTCAGCTCTCTTATTCTGTGCCTGGATCCTTCAGGATTTAGCGAAGGACCCTAGTGCAGCACGCACGGCCCAAGGCCATGATGATCTTCTTGGTCTCCTTGCTGGCCCCAGCCAGTAACTCCCTTCAGCTTAAAGTCTACACTCTGCTCAGGTAGAACTGGCTTCCTTTGCTGTCTCTTAGATGCTCTGTCCCTACCCCTCTCTCCTGTGCTCTCACTCTCTCCATTTCCTGCCTGGCTTTCTCTCTCTCTCTGTCTCCCCCACCCCCACCTCATTACACATCCTCTCCTCCCCTACCAAGCCTCTGAATACTCGGTCATTCTTTCCCGACACTCTCCAGGCTCGCTGCTGCCCAACTGTCTAATCCCCACTCACCTCACAGGCCAGCCTGGGAAACCTTCTGCATGGCCTTCCCGGGTCAGCTGCCCCTCCACAGCGTTCCCCACTCCGTTGACATTGACACAGCCTCGCTTCTCAGGGGTGTCTGATCCTGCCTAGACTGTGAAACTTGCCCCAAGCACAGTACCTGGTATTTAATCATGTTGCAAAGAGGGGAAAATAGGAAGGGCAGCCACGGGAAAGGAGGAAGGGAGGGAGAGAAGTAGGAGAAAGCAGAACAGGAAAGGAGGACGGGAGAGAAGCAGGGAGGGAGAGAAGCGGGAAGGAAAAGATGGTGGGAAGGAGGCAAGGGAGGAAGACGGGGAGGAAGGAAAGAAGAGGAGAAGGGAGAAGGGGTCAGATGGGCAAAGAGAGGCTTGAGAATCACATCCAGCGACTCAGATTCAGCAAACTGTATCTCTTGTAAGAAGTTATTGTACTGTTTCCTAATAATTTCTGATTAAAAAAAAAGCCGAAGGAATTAGGACATTCAATTTTATAATGTTTTCAAGCTAATGCTAAAATGTGTCTCCAGGGCTACAAGGATGTTTGTTAGTAACTTTGAGAGAGAAAACTAAGTTTGCCAATAATTCTAATTCATTTGTAACATCTTTACTGTTGCGGTCTTGGCATTTGCGGTTTTAGCACCTTTGGAATTCCCCCAATGAATTGCAGATTTTTTTTCTTTGTCTTTGAGATCCTTGACTTCATGATTTTGTAACTTTTCAGTTATAAGATTATTATATGCTTATTAGAGAAAGTTTAAAATCTAGAAATACGTAAAGTGTAGAACTCAATCCCAAATCTCCCATGTAGACATTTCAGTTACGTGTTTCTCCCTGTTCTCTTCATTGTCTTCTTTATGGCACATTTGCAATAGAGCTGTAGACTCCATTTCACATTTTGCTCTTTTTTTCCTCAGCAAGCATAACATAAACTTTTCCCTAAGTCGTTAAAAATTTCTCTAAAGAAAAATTTTAATTGGTATGAGATGTTGAATTATATGAGCACATCTTAATCCATTTAACAATTCCCTCATTTGGGGACATTTAGGTTCTATTTTTTAAAATGGAAATTTAGCTGAAAAAATAAATCAGCAGTGAGTCTCAATACAGCCTGAAAGTATTTTGTATTCAGAATGATGATTTCCGTTGTACCGGCCATTTTCATGTTGGCTACAGTTCTTTTGGCTACACTTAACACAGTTAATTTCACGAACTTCAACTTACCATCCAGATACTAAGTGCCACTTAGGGAAATTAGGAATAATCTGGTGGCCCTTAGAAAAATAGAAAATCATCTACATTCATTTACTCGTTCATTCATTATTATTAATTATTCATTAATTATTAATTGTTCCATGATTTAGGTCTAAAAACTATGGTGGCCTTCAGAAAAAGGCCTTAGGAGAGCTTGCGGCTTTTTGTGGCAACACTCAAGTACATAGTAACATTCCTGGAAGACTGTGAGGATAAATGCATAAGAACCCAGACAATTAATATTAGAAGATTTTGCTGGGGTGATCTTAGGGTTCAAGGGTAATTATATTATTCTAGAATAACCTGTTTGCTCATCTGCTCATGTGTACATAAATGTATATATAATATGCAATATTTTATTTTTTAAAAATTCTCAAATTTAAAATCTATAATTAAGATAACAAGTACTACTATTCATAAAATAGATTTTAGTTCTCAAATATACCAGAAAAGTAATTTTTTTTTTTATTTGAAAGACAGAGTTACAGAGAGAGGTAGAGACAGAGAGAGAGGTCTTCCTTCCGCTGGTTCCATCCACAAATGGCTGCAATGGCCAGAGCTGTGCCGATCCTAAGCCAGGAGCCAGGAGCTTCTTCAGGGTGTCTCACATGGGTGCAGGGGCCCAAGGACTTGGGCCGTCTTCTACTGCTTTCCCAGGTCATAGCAGAGAGCTGGATTGGAAGAGGAGCAGCCAGGACTAGAACCGGAGCCCATATGGGTGCCAGTGCTGCAGGCCAGGGTGTTAAATGTTTGAGTCCATTGTACATTACGGAGCCACAGCTCCGGCCCCAGAAAAGTAATTTCTAAAAGCAAATGTGACTTTAAAATACCTACCAAAAAATAGGTGGTTTGCCAGGTATATAGTAATGTGCAGTATTAAAGTTTATCTCTCTGCTCATGTTTATTTCTGAAAAAAAAAAGTATTAAGTTCTACATGGATTTCTAAAAATGTGTGTGATGACAGGGCCGACACTGTGGCACAACAGGTTAAAGCCCCAGCCTGCAGCACAGGCATCCCATATGGGTGAATGTTCGAGTCCCAGCTGCTCCACTTCCAATTAGCAGCTCCCTTCTAATGCTCCTGGGAAAGCAGTGGAGGATGACCCAAATCCTTGGGCCCCTGCACCCACGTGGGAGACCTGGAAGAAGCTCCTGACTACTAGTTTTGGATGACCCATCTCTGGCCATTGCTGCCATTTGGGAAGTGATCTGGCAGATGGAAAACCTTTCTCTCTGTCTCTACTCCTCTGTATATCTTTCAAATAAATAAATCTTTTTTAAAAAGGTGACTTCCTATTTTTGTAATGACTTGTATTTCTGTTGTGAGATAGAAGAAGTCTATAAAAGCACTTCAAAAATTTCATGGAACATGGAATTAAAAGATAACCTTATGTTGCAGCAAAATTTTTTTGAAATCTATGCATTGTTTCTTCATAATGCATGTTTCTAGGAACTTTTTAAAGTGCCCTAATGTTTCCCTAACAAGAAGAATCATATCCTTCAACTATTGCAAAAGTTGGCAGTTGACTTGAATTCATTTAAGCCTTCTGAAGCTATGTCACTTTTAAAAAAAAATATATTTATTTATTTATTTATTTGAGAAGCAGGAAGCGGGGGGGAGAGAGAAAGAGAGTAAGAGAGAGAGAAGCCATCTGTTGGTTCACTTCCTAAAAGCCCACACAACAGCTGGGGTTGGGCTGAGCCAGTCCAAAATCAGGAGCTCAGAATTCAACCCAGGTCTCCCACATGGATGGCAGGGACCCAACTACTTGAGTCATCACTGGCTGCCTCCTAGCCTGTGTTAGCAGGAAGCTGGAATTGAGAACAAAGCCAGAACCTGAACCCTGGAACCCAGGCACCCAGGCATTCTGACACCAGATGTGAACATCTTAGCCCTTAGGCCAAATGCCGGCCCCTAGGTAGTTCACTTTCTAGGGGACCTTTTTCTGTCTTCCTCTCAGGTAGTAGCTACCTCTTTCCATTTGCCTCTTTAACTACTTCTAGAAAAGGCGCCCTTTCTGCACCATATATATATGTGTGTGTGTGTGTGTATATATATATATATATATATGTATATATATATATATATATATATATATTCCTTTCAGGGTGATGGTGCAACCCCATAAAGCCTGAACACCTGAAGGTTCCCAGAAGCTGCCGAGTCCAGCTGCCACTGTGGGCTCGTGGTCCAAGTCATTTTTCAAGGACCACTTTGTACGCCTTGTTGACTGGAAGTCTCCTGAAGATTGTTTCCATGAAATGACAAATAGAAGTGCAAGACGATGCCAATTATCAAATATGAACCAGATTTTAGAATAGTGCAGCATACACTTTTCATGAACCTTTTAGCTCTGTTATTTTCATCTCTTCTGCTTGCATAGGGGAAAGTAAGATGGGCGTTAATATGTTTGAGATTTACCTTTCTGGTCCATATAATTTTAAAGTAGGTCCCTTACTAAAAACAAATTTTTCTAATAGGATTCTGACCAGGAAATGAGACCAGGATGAAGAATCATACCTTTGAGGTGAGAAACACAGCTGTTCTTATGGTCATGATTTGTTCTAAGATGAGCACAATTAATGGGAAACAAATGATTTATAACTCCCAAGTTCACATGTGAAAAACATTGCACTCTGAGTAAGTAATTGGCTGTAAGTCCAGTATAGCTAATGTGCTGTGTCTGTGCACATTGTTTATATACTGTGAAAACGTGGAGGCATCCTTGGTCACCCTTAGCTGGCCATACATGATCATTTCTGTCTCTTGCCTGTTTTATCAAGCAACATGTTTTGGAAATTTTCTAGCCTTGACCTCCATTTTTTTTTCTAACCATAGTTTTTACTAAAAGGTACTGTTTCTTGGGCTTAATGTTTTCTCATGCTTTGCTGATGAGCTGTTTCCCATCATGGAGGGTAAATGGTGTCAGCACCAGCATCTGAATGCAGCCAGCTCACCATTCCACAGCGGCCGGTGCAGTTCACCGTAAAGGACGAGCAGGCTCCCTCACAGTCCACTCTGATGGCGGAGGAGGACCCGTCCTTCCAAAGTCAAGTCCTTGTGTCCTGGTCTTCTGCACGTGGAAATAACCCTGTGTTGGACTTCCAGGAGTAAAATAATTGCTCACAGATGATTATCCCTAGGCCTAAGAATAACCTAACCAGTGGATTAATCCTATTTAATATTTATTGAAACCCTGGAGAATTACATAGGATTTACAAAGTACATGTCCGCCATTTGAATCCCTTGCTGACAAGGGGCACACGACACACAAAATTCTTCTAAGACAGACGTGATTAAATCTGAGTAGTGAGAATACTTTGTGAGGCTGAACGGAGGAAAGAGGGTTGGTTTGGTATTTCCTGGGGTGAAAAGATACTTTTTCCGGTTTGGCCTTTCGACTTGTAACTTGCCTCTGTTCACCGGCTGTCCTGCTCAGAAAAGTGGAAATAGATTTTCCCGGAGAAGTTTTGAGGAGAGGGTTAAATGAAATCGCAGGTCGCTGCAGTTTCACAGAAAGAGGTTGGTTTGCCCTCAGCCTGCTGCATTTCTTCGGAACCTGGTTTCTGTTCCCTCTTGATTAATTGGCTCTTCATCCGAACCAGGGTCAGACCATGTGGCTCACCCTGGGGTGAGCACTGCTCCACCCTCATATGGACAACAAATGGCCACACTGGCCCCAAACACACACCGCAGACATTAACGAGAGACATACCTTTAGAGGAACTTGAACATGAATTGTTATGGAAGATGCGGCAAGCCTCGTTTCAGGGTATTGCGGCAAGTTCCACAAAACTTAGGGTTTGAAAATCTAAGCAGATACTCAATTATAATGATATAAAATGATATTTTTGATAGAAGAACTCTAAAATGTGCAGTTCTCTGCACTGGCACTCTCCCCTGTGCTATGCTATACCGAACATGTGCAGTACTATTCTGAGTTTTCCGGAAGTGAAATAACTTTATGGTAATCATATGCAAAATGTTTCTCAAGTTTTTTTTTGCAGTTTACTTTTTTATGAGTCTGTTAAAAATTTAAGAGAAGCCTTGTTGACATTTTATATGCTTATTTTTCTTTGAAAGGCAAATTGGAGGATTTTAAAATTTTCATATCTAAGATGATAAAAGGTGAAATAACATCATAATTCTTATCTTTTTCAATTTGATATTTGTTTATTTTTCTTTTTATGAGTTTTATTCATCTTGTAACCACTCTTGCATGTCCCCTAAAAATATTTTTATTTCATTTTTTTTCTGTTTCAAGAAATTTGTATGAAGCTGAAGTTTCTAGGTAGAAATCAGATCAAAAGATCACAATTCTCAAGATAATGCCTCTACAAATGCTAATAAATACTTTAAATAATTTTAAATGTTATCACTTCAATTTTTTATTTTTTTATTTTTTTATTTGACAGGTAGAGTTATAGACAGTGAGAGAGAGAGAGAGACAGAGAGAAAGGTCTTCCTTCTGTTGGTTCACTCCCCAAATGGCTGCTACAGCCGGCCGGCGCTGCGCCGATCTGAAGCCAGGAGCCAGGTGCTTCCTCCTGGTCTCCCATGCGGGTGCAGGGCCCAAGCACTTGGGCCATCCTCCACTGCACTCTCGGGCCACAGCAGAGAGCTGGACTGGAAGAGGAGCAACCGGGACTAGAACCCGGCGCCTATATGGGATGCCGGCGCCACAGGCAGAGGATTAATCAAGTGAGCCACGGCGCCGGCCCCCACTTCAATATTTTAAATGCTCCCATAAATGATTTGGTGAATTTTTGGTCTTCTGAAAAAACGAAAGAAATTTATATATTGTTTTCTTAGACATAGCTGATCATCACAATCACAGTGTTTCCTTCCCAAGTTGTCAAGGAAGTGAAATATTTTTTAATGTAAATATATGGCTACGGCCATCTACTACTTTGTGTGATGCCTTTTTCATCCAACTGGTATGAAGATTTTTGTAGTTCTCCAAATAGTTTCCTGACCCGGGCACTTTTCTGGCCATCAATGCGCCTCTGTGATCTCTTAAGAGAGAAACATTATGACATTTGTGGATAGAACAATTCAGTGGGATTAACATAACTATTAGTTCTTTAATTAAATATTGACTTGTCCTTCCAGGTTCTATTTCAGGTACAGGAATGATCTTTTATCAGCAAATGCTTGTACTGACTTGTTCCATTGGCTGAACCCACTTCAGTTGAGGACCTACTAGGTGCTGAGAAGCGCTCAGGCAATCATGTATGTGCCCTGGTATGTTAGGAAATGGCTTTCGAAAGGAAAAACACACACATTTTCTCTTCTTTTATTTATTTGTTATTTTATTCAAAGTGTAAGCATCAGAAAGCTATCAAAAAAGGATGATGAAGTTCTCTCTAAGCAGCAAGCACGCAGCTTCCGTGGGAGGAGAAATGGAACACTGGCATATTACAGATGGATGCTTGAAAAATAAAAACAAGGATCAACCATTGAGTCAACAAAATATTATTATTATAGCTATTTTTATAATATGATCTTGCTCTGCTTTTGGATTAGGCCACAAATTTCAGTCACTCATTAGCATTCCTTCTTGGAAATGAGTTTAATATGGTTGTATATTAATTTGATTTCTACGAGTTTCCTGATGTAGGAGATCGACTTGACCTGTGGCTGGTGCCAGAGAGATTGTATCCTGTGTCACACCAGCAAATTAGCACTGGCTTTAACCCTTACGTGGGAAAGCCTCAGCCAGGGGAAACAACAGCGCAGTTATTTTTCTAACTCCCAGCACTTCGTTAACTGTGGCACCACATAGGGGTTATATAACTGTGAACATAACTTTGCAAAGTTTACAAACATAACAGAGAACGCTCTCGTGGGTGTCCTAGGCCAGGCTGCATGTGTCGCTCCTTGAGGTCACCCAAAGTTCTTTCTCCAGACAGCTGGGCCTTCTGTGGCAAGGGGAGGTGAGGGCCCACCCTGGCTGTCCCAGTGCTCACCCTGCCTCGTGAGTGTATCCAGGAACCTTGTGCTCCTGCCAACATGTGCCAGAAGAAGATTGATTGCCTCTTACGAATGTTTCTCCTAAGTTTCACCAATCTGGGTCTTCTTCCAGTGCCCGGGGTCCTAGCACTTGACCCTCACAGTGTGGCATTCCTCGAGGCGCGGGCCCAACAAGACTACGGAGTCCCTGGGACAACCAGAGTTTCAGTCACTGCTGCAAAGTACGAATCTAAGACTCAGAAGTCTACAGGCTCTCACGCAATGCCAATGATGACAACGACTCTGCAGCCTCATCCCCAACCTCAGGTGAGCGTAGAACGGACCCTCAAAATCCATCCTACCTTGTGATAAGCCAGCTTCTTCTCCTCAGCCGTGATCTCCTGGCCAGCCTCCCTCACATGCAAACATACACATAAAGAATTCAAGGCCTAGGAGCTCAAGGCCACAACGGGAGCTCTCTCAGTCAGCACTCTTCCAAGAGCCACGAAATTAAAATTCTTAACCAGGGCAACTGTTTTAGCCCCCGAACTATGTCAATAGTATTATCACACAGGCCTAAAATATCAGTGCACTGGATGTGAGTGTGCATCTGTGTGTGTTCCCTGTTTGCTTTAAGACCCACTGATCCCCCTACCCACTTCTGTATACATTCAGGGCTAGTGGACAAGACCAACACTCCCCTTACAGGGCAATTGTGTCCCTCCTACTCGGTTGTTGGTCTTTGGATCATTATTTGAAGCAGAGTAAATTCAAATGACGACAGTGACTTGTGCTTTTCCTTACTCTGCCCTTATAAGGCATGGCTCAGTAAGGGTGTTTTGTTTTGTTCCTGAAGAACTTTGTTTTCCCAGAGAAGTTTTAGATTTTCAGCAAAATTGAGCAGAAGGTACAGAGGATCTCCTTCCCCATGCATGCGTAGCCTTCCACCATGTCCACAGGCCACACTGGGCTGGTATCTGTCAGCACTGAGAAACCTGCATTGACCTATCATAATCACCCAGAATCTATGGTTTCTTAGGATTCACTTGTGATCTGTACATCTATATGTCTGGTCAAATGTATAAATGTATGTTTTTCCCTTCTCAAATTCTGTGTGATTTTATGAGACATACGAAATCATGTTTCTTTTTGTAATTTTTTTCCCCTCATGGCATGATTTGCTATACCATTTTTAAAGGAACATTCAAATCACTCTTCCTGCCTCTCTCTGTCCAAGTCCACCTGGGTGGCAGACAGCCACGTTTGACTGCAGGGAGATGGGTTGTTTCTCTGCCACCTTTAACCCAGCTTCCCTAATTGGGGAGCCCTCTTAACTAAGAACTCATTCTTGGGGCCAGCACCAGTATCCTAGATGGGCACCGGTTCCTGTCCTGGTTGCTTCCAATCCAGCTCTCTGCTTATGGCCTGGGAAAGCAGCAGAAGATAGCTCAAGTCCTTGAGCCCCTGCACCTGTGTGGAAGACCCAGAAGAAAATCCTGGTTCCTGGCTTTGGATCGGCACAACTCTGGCCATTGCGGCCATTTGGGGGAGTGAACCAGTGGATAGAAAACCTCTCTCTCTGTCTCTCCTTTTGTCTGTCTGTAAGTTTACCCCTAAAATAAGTAAAAATAAATAGATAAAAAGAATATATTCTCTCTGAGATCCTTTGAGGAAATGTCCTCCCCCCAAAAAGGTGTGGAATCCAAGGAGGCCAGAGGTGTGGCAGTTGTCAGGCTACAGCTTGAATCCTGGATCTGGCATCTGGTTGTTGAGTAGCCCTGGGCAAGTGACTTCAACTTTCCTGCCTAGTTTACTAATCCATAAAAAGCAGGTGTAGGAGTCCATGAGGCAGGGTCAGTCCAACACTCAGTAGTTGGATCACCTAGCAAGTGCTTAGTAAGTAACAATGAGGGTTAGGTGGACCAATCCAGAGGTTTAACTGAGCCTTGAGTCTCTAATTCTCGTGCATTGATATTTAGATGAGTGCCTAATTCCTCCTCTTTTTGTTAAATAGCCAAACCCATCTTTGCTAGCACAGCCTTAGAGCCCACTTACCTTCTTCTTTTCTGTCCCCTCTGTGTAGTCCAAAAACTCTCAGTTCAGGTGTGATTTAAAGAAAGGTTTTTTAGTCACTGGCACCTCATCTACTGCTCCCTCCTTACATCCACCTGCCACCGCCTCAAATTAGAAGGAGTGACAACCACCTTAAAGAAACTCTCTATGGGCTTTATCTTCACACCTACCCAGATCCACATGGAAGCTGAAGTCATTTCTTTCCCAATGCGGAACAGACACATTGAACTCTAAAGAGAAAACTAGGACACATTTTTTAATGAGAGAATATTTCATTGTCATAGAAACTATGGAAAAGAGGAGAAATTTTTCTGATTCTTCTTCAGCAAATTTCCAAATGATGGTTCCTCCTTCTGAGGGTCCCTCTGTGGCTACAGCCCAAGCAGCACTATGCTATAAGTCTATGCAAAATCAAAATTCCAGGGGCTGCTATGGTGGTACAGTGTTGGCATTCCCTATGAGAGTACCAGTGTGAGTCTTTGCTGCTCTGCTTCCTATCAAGGTCCTGCTAATGTGTTTGGGAAGGCTGTGCATGATGGCCTAAGTGCTTAGGCCCCTGACACCCATAGGGGATATGCAGATGGAGTTCCAGGCTCCTGGACCCGGCTCCAGCCACTGCAGCCACCTGGGGAGTGAACCAGCAGATGGCAAATATCAGTATCTTTCTTTCAAATAAATAAATAAATCTTCCAAATAAAAATTCCAATTAAAATGCAGCATTTTAAAAGTCCAAACAGGCAGAAAAACCATTTCTGAACAAAAAAGTTAGCAAGAATGTATGTAATAGCAGGATGTAAAATTGCATCCTTAGCTAGTTTCTTCTCATTAAGCTTTTTTTTTTTTTTTTTTACAGGCTAGACACTGAGAGAGAGAAAGACAGAGAGAAAGGGAAAGGTCTTCCTTCCGTTGGTTCACCCCCCAAATGGCCGCCATGGCCAGTGCTGTGCTGATCTGAAGCCAGGAGCCAAGTGCTTCTTCCTGGTCTCCCATCGGGTGCAGGGCCCAAGCACTTGGGCCATCCTCCACTGCCTTCCCCGGCCACAGCAGAGAGCTGGACTGGAAGAGGAGCATCCGGGACTGAACCGGCACCCCAACTGGGACTAGAACCCAGAGTACTGGTGCCGCAGGTGGAGGATTAGCCCAATGAGCAGCGGCACCGGCCCCTCATTAAGCATTTGATAACAGAATTTGTACAAAACCATGACACTAAAATAAAACCTGATCACCACTGAAGGAAACTGTTTTTTAACCTGTGCCATGATCTAAAATCTCACAACTAGTCACACACTGAGCCTGCTAGAGCTGTCGTGTGGTCCGGGGGAGAGGTTTAGCCACGTGTTCTTTCACTCAGCAAGCACTCTTGAGCGTCCACTCCCTGCAGAGTGCTGAAGGAGGCCCTGAGGAACACTGATGGAGTAAATGGCTAAAGTCCTTGCTTCCTGCATCTTAGAGTTGAGAAGTCAGACACTAATCCATCAACAAATAGAAAGCATTTAAGAACATGTGTATACACAGCAAAGAGTGAGATAGAGGAAATAAGTTGGCATGCTGATGAATCTCTGGACCACATACTTCAATCAAGTGTTGCAGGAACCCAGGCACTCTGTTACAGGATGCAAGCATCCCAAGCATCATCTTAACTGCTGTACCCGTTATTCTCAACATTACAATAGCCTTAGGACCATTAGTAGTATTATTACTAACAACAACATTGTTATTAAAACTCTTCTCTGAGTTAAGATGAAAATAATACTACTAATAATGCCCACCTCTTTATATTCCTTTGAGATGGGAAATAATACATGTGAAATTCTTGGCATGTGTTGCCTAGTATATACCACTCAATATTCTGGTAGCTATTACTACTTCTGTTTTTTGTATTAATAGTAGTGTTGGCTCTAAGTTAAAACTAGCATCAAATCTACATGTTTTCTAAATTGACTGAACCCAAAATATTCTTAGAGTATTGAAATATTCTTAGAACTGAACTTTAGCCAACATTTCATTTGGTGCAAGTCCATATTCTATACATAAAAAGCACATTTGTCACACTTGGGTTTTCATGTCTGTCACAAGGCCTTCCTCACTTGTCTCCTATAAACCCATCAAAGCCCCTCATCAGAGCAGCTTTGCAAATACCCATGACTGCAGATGCATAGCTTACTGTGTCTGTTGGTGTTTGACATGTCGCCTTATTAATGCCTTTTCCTTTTGGCCTCAGAAGGGAACAGAGGGAACACAGAGTTCTATATGGCCCATCTCCAAAATTCTCACAATCTCCATCTTGCCAACATGTACCACAGATAAGGGAGTAAAGAAGTCGTCGGTGCAGGGTAATGAGCTGAACTGTTTATCGCCGTCCGTCGCCTGTCTGGCCATTTTTGTAGAATATTCAGTGAGGTGTACAAGGTTCTGGAAATAACTTCAAAGACATGAAAAGAAGGGAGGGAGGGAGGAAAAGAAGGGGAAAGGAGAAAAAAGGGGGCAGGGAGGGTGGAAGGGGGTGCAGTCAGAGGTGAAGGGAATAGGAATAGGCCCACTGTACTGGCTCATAGCCATGCAGAAACTCTTTTGTGTATAGATTAAATATAAATTATTCCATAGACTAAATGGTAGTCATATAGTGGGCCTATGGGAAATAGAATACCTGCACTACCATAGTCTTTATTCTATTGTATTCAGTTTGACTTTTACAAGAATCTGTGTGTAAGCAGTGTTAAGGCTTGGTTTCTGCAATGCAAAAATAAATGCAAATACATATGTGTGTATATATGAATGTGTGTGTGTGCTTTAAATAAAAGTCACTGAAATTCATCTTTTGCCTCATGAAACACATAGTTAGCAAATGAGTGAATAGAACGCTCCCTACTCCCAGCTCTCTTGATGGCCTAGGTGCTCTCTCTATACAGTATTTGATGAAGGAGGGTGTTCACACCCCTTAGTATGATATGGGAAGATGTCAAGTCAGAGTCTGAGTCTCTCAGGAATGGATTCCTTAGGGCTGAAGCACGTGCAATATTTTGGTGGATTTATGGTGCTTAAGTCTTAACATTATTTGAAAACATATTTCTAGGTTGCTTTAACAAACCTGCAAAAAAAAAAAAAAAAAGTCCCAGTTCTAAGATACACTTGTTGTTTTTTTTTTTCCATTAAATAAAGCAAAGAGACCCCTACAATTTCTTCCTTAGTGTTCATCCATTCACTCTCTCATCAATGTAATGAAAGGAGCTCCGGAATTAAGGTTTTAAAAAACAAAAACCCAGAGACCTCAGCTGACTAAACCTACTCTGTTTCCCTGGACAAATTGCTTAAAAGCTCCAATGTTTATTTCCCTGTTTACAAGGGAGAGAGCTGGATTACACGATCACCGAGCTTGCTTCCATCCATGAAGATTTAAGCCTCCAATTGTAATCAATCCTATGAGTTCTCGCAATCATTATGCCCTGAATTCTGATGAAATACATGTTTCTAGCTACTGAATAGAGGCCAACACATGTGAAATGAAGGATTCTGTAAATGCTATTTTTTTTTGCAAAAGACATCATTGTTTCATCAAGCATAAGTCAAACTCAAACCTCAAGTATCCAGTAATTACTGACAGCTCTCTGTGTGTGCCTGTGCGCACAGCCCACCTATACTGAACACCACCCCAACCTAACATGTGGTTATTTTTAGGAGACAAAATTCTTAAAAGTGAGTTTAAGGCAGCGAGACAGAGAGCCACCACCTTTTACTGTACTTGCATGCTTGGGAAGATGTCTTCAGGTTACAATTTGTCAAAGAAAACATAATACAGTTTGGAGTGTACTTGCTTATTTATTTGCCCTGTCTTCTTACTATCCCCACAAGAGTTACAATTATTTCTTTGTCTTTCATGTGAAAAGCACATAGAGTAAAAAAGCAAACTTCTTTATGCTAAAACGCTAAGCTTAGACCAGGGTAGTTCTGTTTTTCCCCTTCAAGGGGGACAGGCAGACACTGACAACATTTACCGTCCCTTGTTAACCCTCCAGCTGCTGGGATAGGGGGGTAGTATTTACTTAGGGTGTCATTGAGCTCATTTAGTAAGAAATGTAGAGAAGTGACAACAGCTGAACACTATTCTTTATAGATGCAGCGGGGAAGAAGAGGCTGTCTTCAGAGCATTCTTTTCATACTTTTCAGCTCTAAAAGTAGCCAGTTAATTAGATTCCATGGTTACTGCTATTGTAATATCTGCTTATTTGAAGTGCAAAGATAATCATCAATTGTAGACTCTTGACTACACCATTAATGGCTTTAATACCCACATTGTGTTTACATTTTGCATTGTAACGAACACTTAGCTATTGTGGTTTGAACGTGTAGTAATTCAGCGAACACTGTCTCCACGGAATGCCCTTGCCATTTCATTCTGCAGTATTAAGTGTTGTTTTTCTAGCGAGGTCTTGAAATGTGGGGCATTATGTATGAGTTATGCTAATTTGTTAGGGCAATGAATACATTAATTTCATTAGTAAATGGCCTCAAAGCAATAATTACCAGTGTAGGTGTGTCAGAAGCGATCATGTTCAGTTTTGCCAGTTAATTATTAAGATTTTGTTCTGAGGGGCCCAGATTTGACATCCAGCTTCAAGTTAGCCATAAATAAAACCCTGAAGTATGTGGGGATGAAAAAATAAAGCCAAGAACTTGTTGTGCACTTACAGACTTCCACTTTCTGTCCAATTGTGACTGCCAATAAGATGCCCAAATAATTCGTGTTGGTGACATCAATTTCTAGGATAACCCCCCCAAAGCACATTTTATTAAAAATAGCAGTTATGTTTTCCCGATACCCTTCTTTGCCTTCCATAACTGGTTTTTAAATTATCTCCAAAGCAGTATGTAACTTGCTAAGATGAATTCCATTTACAATTGTTGTCTGCAGTTCTTCTCTAAGCTAAACCTCACTTTATTTTTTTTAAATAAATGGAATTTTCCTCTAATGGATTAATTGGCTCCATAAGTCTGCTCTATTATTGTACTACTTGAACCATTTGCTGCTAAGCAGTAATAGTAGAACCTATATTCCAGTATTAATTTCCACAAAAATGTGACATTCTTTTTATAATCATACACCTGTTGGAACCATTTAATGCATCTCCATTTGCTAAAATTATGTGTGAGGTCGTTTAAATCTGAGCAATCGCTCGGGCTGTTTATGGAATCTTGGAATACTAAACCGTTCTCAGTTCCTGGTGTTCTCACTAATGGGAAAATAATACTCTCCAGAATTTTGGAGAAAAGAAATACTGTGCAGTTGAAGAAGCAGATGACACATACGTGCAAAGAAAGGACATGTGAGGTCAGAACAGCAATAGGAACAAAGCGGACTCAGAAGAGAACAGAAGAAAATGTAGCAAAGTAGAAGATATAAGGCTTCTTGGTATCAGAGTTTAATTATATTAAAAAGGCATGTGCTGTTTCTGCAAGGGGTTGACAGCAAACCAGAAAATGAACAATAATTCTAATCATAACACTGGTGGTAGGAGAATAGAGCTGGCCAGCCAAGAAGTTGAGTCTCTTCTAGATTCTTCCAGTCTTGTAGGGAAATTCTTGGTGCTTCTGTTCCCCTGATCAGTTTTCTGGGCTGACTCTGCCACTGCAACCTCTAACTTCCACCCCAGCCTTTGGTCTTAACCATGTAATAAGTGCTTCTAAGCTTCAGCTAGATTTTCTGTGACTTGAACCTTGTCTTCCACCTGCAACAAAAATTGCTACCCCCAAGATTTAGAAAGGCAGAATGTTTTACTCCAATGCAAGTGTTTGTTTGCCTGAATGGACAGTGAACATTAAACACTGTTTGTTTTAACAGACCAGAACCATTGGACAAAGGTAATACAACCCACCAATTTGATGATGGTGGTCCTCAATTAAAAATTAGTTGAAGAAGGTATCTTCTTCCCTCTTTAAATTAACACAGAATTTCACACTTCATAAGTGACTCTGGTTTCGACTAGAAGAGTCTAAACATTATTTAAAGCTATTTGATTAACATCATTTTTAAAGCTTGATTGATTTATTTTGAAGGCAGAGTGACACTGGGAATTATGCAGTGCACAGCTCGTAGAGCCATTCAAGAGAGGCCTGGCATGGTCTCAGATGCAGGAGTGAGAAGCAGCTGGGTTTGCCTTAGTGGTGCACTACTTCAGACGAGTCACAATCTTCTCACTTGTACAGTATCAATAATACAGCGTTCTCTGCTTCATAAGTTTTTGTTATGGAAATTAAATGAACTAATGCCTGTCTGCAAGCCTGGCACGTGGCAAGAACCCAATTCCTATTAGTTGTTATTACTACTACTCTTAGCAGTGGCACCATGGTATTCGGGGTGATATCAGAATTCTGTAAAAACCAGAGATGTATACAGGAGCCAGTCTATCTCTGCCTTCGCTCCCAGTGATGGTTCCGATACTGGAGGCCTCAATGATGCTAACTGAGTCACAGATCCTCAGGTCTACTGGCATTTTCAACTTAATGCCCTGCTACAGGGATCTGAAATGCCCAGCCCCCTAAATGTCCTTCAGTTGTTTTCTACTATATTTTCTATATTTTCTCTCCTTCTGTTTTCTCTTAATTTTTTTTCTTCTCCTCCCTCATCACCTCAGTGTCTCTGTCATCCCCCACTGCTCCCTCTGCTCTCTCTGACCTTAGTTAGGGTCAGGTTTCCCGACCCCATCCCAGCCCTGTGTGCTCCTATTTGTCTCCAAGTCCTGAACAGTACCTGTCAGCATTGACACCTGTGGAGAAACCTGCCAAGAAATATTGGCGCTAACTTACTTTAAGTAGGAATACCCCAAATGAATAGTATTCCTCTGAATCTCTTTCTTACAGCCTGTCCCAAGGTCCTTACAAGTGTTACTACAAATTTTGAGTGCTACCATGCACCATCAATTGTGCTAAGTCTTTCCATAATTTTATTATTTAATAATCACCAGCTTATAAGTATAAATATAACTGCTCCTTTAGGGATGATAAAACCAGAACTTGGACAGAGCTTGAGTTACCTGCCCAAGTTCATATAGCTGGTAAGTACTGAAATATTTATTTAAGCCCAAATGTGACTTCAAAGTCCATTCTCTTAAACACTACCTTTTATTCCTTTTCTCTAGACATTATAGATTCCTACTTATGAACATTTTGCAATATATAAATATAGATACCAATAGGTAGTCTCTCTCTCTAAAGGAGATAATGTTTACATTGATTCCTCAAAGCCCCGAAAGAAATGGTAGAAAAAGAAACGGTAGAGGTTTACATAGGAACCACAAGCCCTGATCTGCAAAGAAATGCAAACAAAGAACAGAGAGGGGTACTTTCTACCATCAATTATGCAACTTCTGATCATGTCACTGCCCTTCTCTCCTTTTTTTAAAGCATATTATATACTATTCTTTTCTTTTTAAAGATTTATTTGTTTATTTGAAAGGCAGAGTTACAGAGAGGCAGAGACAGAGAGAGAGAGAGGTCTTCCATCCGCTGACCCATCCCCCAGCTGACCACAACCGTCGGATCTATGTTGATCCGAAGCCAGGAGCCAGGAGTTTCTTCTGGGTCTCCCACATGGGTGCAGGAGCCCAAGGACTTGGGCCATCTTCTACTGCTATCCCAGGCTATAGCAGAGAGCTGGATCAGAAGTGGAGCAGCCAGGATACGAATCAGCGCCTATATGGGATGCCGGCACCGCAGGTAATAGCTTTACCCACTAAGCCACATGCCAGCCCCTGCCCTTCAATTTAAACATTGAATTAGTAAAAGGTAAGATACTGCTAGAGTTAAAACAATCACATGGAAAGGAAAATGTAACCAAAGTCTGTCTTCATGCTTTACCAACATACACAATTTGTCTGCCTATGGTATATTCTGCAATAGTCTTCAAAGCATGTGGTTGGAATTGGTGGATGGAGTGACCGGGGGTCCAGTAAGAGTCTCTTGTCTCTTAGCCCTTAGAAACATAGCTTTGAAAACCCTTTTGCCTGTGCTGTGGCTCAGTAGGCTAATCCTCCGCCTTGCGGCGCCGGCACACCGGGTTCTAGTCCCGGTCAGGGCACCGGATTCTGTCCCGGTTGTCCCTCTTTCAGGCCAGCTCTCTGCTGTGGCCAGGGAGTGCAGTGGAGGATGGCCCAAGTGCTTGGGCCCTGCACCGCATGGGAGACCAGGAAAAGCACGTGGCTCCTGCCTTTGGATAGGCACGATGCGCTGGCCGCAGCGCAACAACCATGGTGGCCATTGGAGGGTGAACCAACGGCAAAGGAAGACCTTTCTCTCTGTCCACTCTGCCTGTCCAAAAAAAAAAAAAAAAAAAGAAAGAAAGAAAGAAAGAAAACCCTTAATGCACAGCCCAGAGAAACCACATAATCTCAGATGCATCTACCTCCCAGTATCGTGACACTCTAGGACCTCCGAGGTCGCTGCCTTGTTCCATTACATTTGGGAACTGTGCCAACTCCCAAAACACTAGACATGGTTCTACAGCCAGGGCCTTTGCACACATCATCTCCTGGATTCCAGGAGCAAAACTGTCCTGCCAGGATGGCCATACTCTCTTTGCATTTATCTCCAAGCTGTCACAAGAGAGTCAGGACACAGATCTCTGCCAGCTGGGATGTCTGCCTATTGCGAAGCCAGTGGAGCTGTTTTCTCGCCTGTTATGCACAACAGTTACGCAACATATCGCTAGTGGAGCTAGACTGTGAGTCTAGAACTTGTTAAGCAGTGTTTCTCACTAGTTCTTCATGTGCCGACTTAGGTGAAATGCGAACTTCTGAATTTTAAAGTAATATTTATGGCACAATTTAATACACATTTAGTAATGTAAAGAAACTGATTGAAAGATGTGGTTTGCACATAAGCCCCACCAGAAGCTCATTTACTAACAGAATCCAACCCTAAGTAAAATAAACAGCTTTGCTTTCGACCAACATTTTATAACCACCTTTAGGGAAAGGTGGAGAAGAGAATTGGGTTTCCATGTGGATTTAATTCAAGAACTTCCCGAGAAACTGCTCGAAGGCAATACAGTAGTGAGCCAACTTTCTTCTGTTAAGTCACAAAAAAATAGACTCTACGAAATAGAGGGGATCAACCACAGCGGCAAAGAGGAAATTTAGAATTATCATCATACCAGTATCAGAAGGTCCTTCATGTTTATAGCTGCATAAAAGTTCACAGTTAGAGTATTTGCTGCCAACTCATAAAAAAGTAATGAAAAATTTGCAGATTTCTTGAGTAGACAGCAGTTACCTAATCCCCAAATCCTGATGAATTCATATATTTAAAATATTTAAAAGACAAAATATATCAAGAATTTATTTGTGATCCCTTTAAAGGCCTAGGTCTCGACCTCATTAATAGACAAGAAACAACTAAATTGCTTGATTGTACATCAATATGTGTTTGAAAGTAAATTCCTTTATTGCTCAACCACTAAAAAACAAACAAACAAAAACATAATTAAGCAATGACACTCCAGGGTGAATGTCATCAGGCAGTAATGAAGGCCTTGTCCCTTTAATGCCCCTTGATGTCTGTTATAATTCAAGAACCCCTGGATTCCGTGTCTTTTTGTGATTATAAAAGAGGTCTCTTTTACACTTACTATTTTCAGTGGATTCGAACAAGAGAGCTTTTGTATTTATCATACTACATGCATCCACCCAGTTTGGGGAAACAGTTCCTATTGCAAGGGTGAAAGGCAGCACACTGAAAGGGTTTGCAAATCCTTTTCTACTGCTCTCGGGGCTGAGTCTTTTCCCCCAGTGTGTCTTTAATATGAAAGTGCAGACACGTCCTGTGTGTTTCATAAGTTGCTCAGGTCTCTCTTCCTGTTCCCATCACTCTCCAGCCCTGCACCCTCACCTGGCCTGCTCTGCCTAGTAGGTTTTAGCCTCAAACAGATTGCCCTTAACCTTTACTTTTCATTAGAGAGCGCAAAGCAGGAGGCCGTGGGGGAGGAGGAGAATTAAAATTGGAGGCGTTTCAAGCGTCTGTACTGCATTATGCCACTATATGAACAAGGCGTACAGTTCAAAATAAAAGGCGAAGTACGATGCCTGGGACCTGACGTGAGCATTCATTTGCTTCGCTGAGCCCGTAAGGATCTGCATGTAAACTTTATCTTCCTCTTTATGAACAGTACTGCTAGGATCACGCTGCCTCTTCCGGTAATTCTGTGTGTGAAGGCCCAAGGACTTTTAGTTATTATTCCTACTGTTTATAACATTTGTAAGTTTACTGAATGCCATGTGCCAGCCACTGTCTTCACATATCTTCCACACATTATCTCAGCTAAACTTCAGGAGAGCCGCAATCTATGCATTTATATACATAAACATGAATCACAGTGGGTGACTTATTCTAAGTCATGGGGCTAGCCCAGGTCAGTCCGATCAAAAGCCCAATATCTTAACTAGTTCACTTCATAAATCATTCCCATCCCTAGACCTATGTTAAATAAATAAATAAAGAGTCGCCTTTTACAGCTAAAGAAATTGAGACGGAAAGAAAACAATTAACTTATAAATGTCACACAGTTATCCAGCAGTGGGCCAGGGAATGGGAAGCAGACATTTCTGAACATGGCTCGCTGCCTTGACCACAGAACCACGTAGTCTGAACTCTTTTGATGATCTTTTCTTTGGGAGTGGTTATTAACGTTGGCAAGCTTGATCCACCATGAGGGAAGTCTAGATTAGCACCAATTGCATTTTTTTATTAACAAAAATATAAGCTTACCCATGAGATCGACTGCCTGGGAGGTATGAAAGAAATATCCAGACAGAGGATCAAAATAAAACAAACCCAATTTAAAAGCCCTCCTTTTTCCATAAACTCAGTGCACCAGAGGTCAAATCAGAACCCTGTGTGCAAACGAGGTAGAGTACATCTCTTGCTTAACACAGATGTTTTACTCTCCTCTGACAACTACATTTTTTGGAAACAGGAATCTATTATATAAAAAATGGAAAGGCTACCAGCTTGGATTTTTTTTGCAAATTTTCAGGGTTTCTGTATTTTTTTTTTCCAGCAAGCATGTGCATCAAGTAGAAACAGATAAAGACACATACACACTGTACACATAGTCTCTCTCTCTCTCTCTCTCTCTCTCTCTCTCTCTCCAAAAAAGACAAACCTTAAGAAGCCCTTCTGGTCCCTGTCCTGCTGTTAGCCTCCCGTCTTGCCGAGAGATTTCAAGAGGGTCAGCCACGTTCCTAGCCCTTGACTTGCCCATTGCTCTGATTGCGCAGGCGCATCGTTTTGCACCAGTTGCCAAGTACCGGCGAGACGCCCTGGTGAAAACCCCACACCTTGTGGTCTGCCACTGCGCCTGCCTGTCCCCGCACTCCCAGCTAGACATCATCCCGCATGGAACTGCCTGAAGCTGTTTGTCAAACTGCTTTATGTTACTCTTTGACTGAGAGAGAGACAAATGTTCCATATTATCTTTAATTTCCATAAAATTGTTTTAATCTTTGCTTTATAATAAATGTATAACGGTGCCCTCGGGGGATCTCTGTTTTGTATTATAGGTGCCTCCATTGGAGTTATGTGCAAGACAGAGCTACTCAGAGTTCACTTCTCACCCAAAAGACTCGAAAGATACTTGGAAACAAGAGATTCCTCTGGAAATCATCCCTAAATATAAAATGGAAAATTTCCTTCCCCTCAGTGTGCCTCTGTTGAGCCTCCCCATCTTCGAGCCTTGAGTATTAGTCAAATCAGATGGGCTGTAGGCAGCACGAGCCAAAAGATGCTTGCCTTTCTTCTGATTGTCCCCAGTTTTGTGAGCAATATTTAGATTACATATTATGTAATTACATATATGTTTTAAAATCATGTAACACCATCATAAAATATAATCAACGAACCAAACTAAAAGCCTCTACCAACATGCCAGTTTTAAACTTTTTTTTTTTTTTTTTTTTGCTCCAATGGCTGTTTAATAAACCAGCCTGATACAAACTGGGAGGAGAGGGCTTGGGGATGGGGAAGGTCCCATGAATACATTTTTTGACATTTTGTTTATTATCATTTTATCTAGGCTAGTGGTAAATGGATGGACTTGTCAGCAGAAATCTCTCGGCGAAGTAAATAAAGAATCTTAATAGGCAGGGAGAATAGAAGGAACGGCAAATTGCTCACAAAGAGATCTAATTTATAGGTTTCTTTTTCACTGCGATTCTGTTCTGGATTCTGGCTTTGCCGGAAGAAAACAGCTGAAAGATGACATGGATCCATATGTGGAGAAAGTGCTCCCTGTGACAGAGGCAGGGGGCTGCGGGAAGACTCGTGGTGGCTCGCCCCACTTCCTGGAAGAGTTAGCTGCCTCCTTGCGGCCATGGTATCTCCATGGAAAAGCCAAGGCCTGCCAGGTCGCCTCTATTTTTATTTTCTGGTCTCCGTTAATAAGCCCATGCTGCATTCATGAAAGAAAAATATTGAATGTGGCCACACCAGTTATAATATTATGGCTATTTGGCTTTAAACATAATAAAGATACCAACAAGGGCTCCTCAGTTATTAATATTTTTTCAGGTTAAAAGGCAGCACTAAATCATAGAGCGTTCCCAAGCAGTCGCACTTTTATAGAAAATTGCTTGCTATTTAAACCAAATATTTGCTCTTCATCTCAGGAAAATATGTGGATGCTTCCAAACAAGGAACTATTTTACCTACTCTCTGCCTCCTATAATTAGCCCCATCCTATTAAAAAATACATATATATACATATATTTTTGCTTGCCTGGATCACAGGAAAATGGGCCTCAAGTTTGCTTTGGCCAAACGGGCAGTTTCTTCATTAGTCTCCTATGTTTTCCCACAGTGTGTAAGGTTCTGAATTTAAATATTTGTCCTCTTGTACCCTTCCTTCTGAGAGGGCTGGGGACCTCCCGGTAGCTCTATTAAACAGACAGGCTTGATCCAGGAGATGGGTAGACCAATTTCTCTCCACCACTTGTGGGCATAGAAGCATCTCCTTCTCTTAGGCACTTAGGAAAATCTCTCTCCCATGAACCCTGAGCCCAAAGGTCTGCTTAGGATGGGGCCATTTATCTCTGCAAGTTGGATTATTTACATCTTCCAGTGGGGGTGGGGAAGGGAAGGTCACCCAGATAGTAACCTAACCTTGCTCCTTCCTGGATTGCACTTGCAGGTTAACAGGAAGGAATGGGTGCTTTAGGGTCTTGCACAGTGCTCATTTGACCTCTTGACTTCACCATAGCCTCTTAAAGAAGTCAACAAACTTGATTGACTGCATCTCAAAGATCACATAGCTAATGAGAGTTCATTGTTTTTTCACTTACACTAGAAAGAAAACATTATCATACATTTCTGTTGAAATACTCTTTTAGGCCAAAAATAACCATGGCATTGGCAGATGGGATCGGGTCCATAGGTGAAAACAAACGAAACCACCGTCTTCTGGGAGGGTGCCGGTGCCAGTTTCATACGGAGTTCAACATGCTTTTTCTCTCTTGAAAATAAGTTCCTAAAAAGAGTTTCTGGCATTCCAAGTAATGATTGTAAATCTACCAAGTTAATTTATGAACCAATAAAGTCCTGTCAAGTCTCTTTCTCATCTTCTGGAAAACAGGTCTGCAGAGAGGAAAAAAATCCCAGCTAGTTACTAAGGAAATATATTCTTGCTTCTCATATATTCCTCTTCAGCTTTGCTTTCCAGTCAGCTCCTGTGCACGGTGGAATATGGAAATCCCTCTAAACAGAGACAGCACTGGGGATGATAATGGTCTACATTGTTAGATAGTAAGGCTTTAAGGAAATTAACAATAAATGCATCATTATTATGTCCAAACTGCCATCAGATTAAATTCAAAACTCTAAATGAAAAGTTGAGTCCTCTGGTTCCTTAGACACAGAACACAAAATCAAAGCTGTTAGAGGGAGACAGCATTTGAGATGCCCCCCTCCCTTTTCTGCTCAGTAAACACCTTGTAAATTTGTCTGAAATTTTCCAATGTTGCATTAATTGAGGCTCCCTGCCTGTTCCTTTGCGTTTGGGTGTGAAAATATATCAAATCATAACACACAAAAAGCTGCTCTCTCAAGCCACATTTCATACCATGATTTCGTCAGATGGTCTTAATTTTCTGCATGACATTATCTTTCCAAGCTGACATAAGACTGGGTTATGATATTTGCATACTCAAGACAGAACCATGCAGCTTAACTATGTTTCTGCTTGTGTGGGAATTTGGGACATTTTTATTTGGAGGAATCAAACAAATAAACTCCCCGCCTTTTTTCCCCCCTCTACACTTTCAATGATTTTTTTCTTGCCTTTTAATGAAAGGAACACTCTGCGCTATTTTAAATAATGCTGTAGTATCCAAATCAGTAGTCTTAATATATTCGAGGTGTATATTTACTTCTTGAAGGTCTCTGAAGTCCAGACAAATTAGTCAAGGAGTCTTGGCAATTTGGGTTGGCTGCTATACATATATCTGTAAACATGCAAAAACAGAAGTGTTTTTTATGGATGGAAGGGTTTAATATTTTAAATATTGAGATCCAGAAAAAATTCATCACTAATTTTGAAGCAGGAAGACCTACCCAGTGGCTCTGCTACTTGCCAGCTCTGTGGCCCCATAACCTAGCCTTGTGCCACTGTCTCTAAACATATCAATGTCAGTCTCGATGACTCTTGACACATATATTCACTTTTCAATAAACACATATTTCTTGGAGCGTCCATGATGTGCTAGGTGCTGTTGTAGGCACTATAAATTTGAAAATATCTATTAAGCAATCCAGAAATACAGGATTAGAATTGGAAGAGAACTTTAAAAAGAAGCCAAATCTATTCTAGAAATGAGACCAAACCGATTCAGTTTAGAGGTGGTGAGTGCGGCTCATTTTATGTGTCCTCCTGACTGAGCCGCAAGATGCCAGATACATAAGCACTATTTCTGGGTGCCTCTGTGAGGGGGGTCTCTGGTTAACTGACATTTGAGTTAGTGGCCTGAATAAAGCAGACTGTCCCCTCACCCCTACCCCATGTGGATGGGCATAATTCGATCCATTGAGAGCTTCAATTAAAAGAAAAGAGGAAGGTTGAACTTTCTGTGTGCCTGATTGCTTGAGCTGTTTTTTTTTTTTTTTTTTTTTTTCCTGATTCCCTGGCTTTTGTACTTGGACGGAGATCTGTACTGTTAGTTCTGTGGCTCTCAGGTGCAGGATTTGCACTGGCAGCTTTACTGGGTTTTCAGCTTGCAGATAGCTGATTGCGGAATTTCTCAACCCCATAATCACAGAAACCAGTAATTTATAATAAATCTTTATACATACATGTATGTGTATAAAATATGTATATGACATTTTAACCTATATATGTATAGACACATATTTCTGGAAAATCTTGATGGTACATCAGGCATGAACTAGAACTCAGTTCTCTCAATTCTATCCTCTTCCTTACACAGGACACTGTCTCTATGCCTCTCATAACAAGTTCATAGCTAAGGGTCTGGCTTTGCGGTGTAGCAGATAAAACCACTTCCTAGGATGCTAGGATTCCATAAGGGCACCAGTTTAAGCCCTGGCTGCTCCATTTCCAATCCAGCTCGCTTTTTATGCACCCGAGAAAGCAGTGGAAAAGGGCCATGTGGCATACCTGGAAGAAGTTCTTGGTTTCAGGCTTCAATCTGGCCCAGCTCTGGCCATTGTGTCCATTTGGGGCGTGAACCAGCAGATGGAAAATCTCTCTCTCTCTCTCTCTCTCTCTCTCTCCCTTTGTAACCCGCCTTTCAAATAAACAAAATAAAGTGTTCAAGAAAATGTTCATAACTAGATGAGATGACTATGAACACGTCATTATTACTTAGAGAAAAGGATAACTATCCTTTCCTTCCTCACTGAAGTTCTATCGATGAAAATCATTTTTGTTTGGTTGCTTGGTTGTTTTAATGAAACGAGCGGTGGTGTACTGTGTTGTTTCAGATACACATAGATGGGAGCATGGCATAGTAGGTACACAGTAATAACTAGCTATCACACATTAAACCTGAGATGCTCTTGTCAAGATCGCCAGTGGGTGCCTGATTTCTGAGTCCACGGAGGCATCTTAATTCCTCTCTCTCTGACGTCGACCTGGCTGATCACTCCCTCCGTTTAACATATTCTTCCAGTGGCTACTAGGACACTGGTTGGGTCAGCTGCTTTCGTGTGGCCATGCCTCTCCATCTCGTTCTGTGATTCTCCTACTTGCTGCCCTCCGACCATCGAGTGTGGTGGAGTCACCCATCCGAACTCTTCCCGTCTGTCTCTACTCTTATTCCCCTGAAGAGCGTTAAGCCCCACAGCTTTAAATACCGTGTGCATGCTGACGACAGCCTGGGATCCATTTTCAGATTTTAGATCAAACTACCTACTCAACATCTCCACCGAGATGTTGATATTACTTGCTTTTATACTTTAAAGGCACTTTAAACAAATCTACTTCTCTCGTAAATTTTGAGCTAGGTGGCTGTTTTAAAATCCTCTTCCCTTTGAATGTCATATTGTAATCTTTAAGGCAGAAAGCCACATGTACCCTATAAGAACGTTTCTTTGATTGGAAGAAGTTTATTTTGTAAAAAATGTTTTTCAAGTTAAAGTTTTATGAAAAAAAAGGTGGGGTGGGGGGGACGGTGGTGGCAGAGAGGGCTAGGCGGGCCATTGGCTCCCAGCCGCGGCCCAGGCAGCTTTGGGGACTGAAAGCGGGCGGGGCCCCGCGGGCGGGGCCGGGGTGACCCAGGCTGCAGCCATGGAAGACCAGAGGGAAGTGCTGAGGAAGAGCATCATGACGCTGGCCGTGAAGAACGAAGAGATCCAGAGCATCATCTACGCCCTCAAACAGGTGCTGCTGAATGTGGAGGCGAACTCGGCCAAGGTGCAGGAGGACCTGGAGGCGGAGTTCCAGTCCCTGTGCTCGCTGCTGGAGGAGCTGAAAGAGAGCATGCTGATGAAAATCAAACAGGACCGCGCCAGCCGCACCTACGAGCTGCAGAACCAGCTTGCAGCCTGCACGCGGGCCCTGGAGAGCTCTGAGGAGCTGCTGGGGACAGCCAACCAGGCCCTGCAGGCCACCGACAGCCAAGGCTTCCCCCAGGCTGCCAAGTAGATCAAAGATGGGGACACTATGGCCACTGCCTTCCACCTGTCCCTGAAAGCCAAAGCCAGCGACAACATGAGTCACTTCATGGTGGACTTCGCCCAGGAGCGGCAGATTCTGCAGGCACTCAAGTTCTTGCCTGTGCCCAGCGCGCCGGTCATCGGCTTGGCTGAGTCCCTCATGGCCAACAGCCGCATGAACCTGGTGTGGCACGTAACGGACGAGGACAGCAAGTTAGACCACTACGTGTGGGAGTACCGGCGGACCAACTTCGAGGGCCTGCCGCATCTCAAGGAAGGCTAGCCCTGGATGGTGATCGAGGGCATGAGGCCGACCGAGTACATCTTGACCGGTCTCAAGTTTGACGTGAAGTTCATGAACTTCTGCGCGAAGGCCTGTAACAAGGCCGTGGCAAGGGAGTTCTCCGAGCCGGTGACCCTGGAGACCCCAGCATTCATGTATCCCCTGGAAGGGTCCACATCCCATTAGAACCTGCGAGTGGACAATCTCTCCGTGGAGTGGGACACCATGGGCGGGAAGGTACAGGACATCAAGGCTCGTGAGAAAGACGGCAAGGGGCGGAGGGCGTCTCCTGTCAACTCCCAGGCCAGGGAGTAACCCATCTCCCAAGAGGATGCCTTCCGGTCGCGGGGGACTGGACCATTTCAAGGCCGAGTTCTACACGGTGCTGGGGGACACGCTGAGCGATGGCGGTGAGCATTATTGGGAGGTCCGCTACGAGCCGGATGGCAAGGCGTTCGGCGTGAGCGTGGCCTACCGCAGCCTGAGCCGCTTCCAGCAGCTGGGCAAGACCGCCGCGTGCTGCTGCCTGCACGTCGACAACTGGCTGTAGGTCAGCTTCGTGGCCAAGCACGCCAACAAGGTGAAGGTGCTGGACGCCCCCGTGCCCGACTGCCTGGGCGTGCACTGCGACTTCCAGCAAGACCTCCTGTCGTTCTACAACGCCCGCACCAAACAGCTGCTGCACACTTTCAAGGCCAAGTTCACACAGCCGCTGCTGCCTGCCTTCACCCTGTGGTGCGGTGAACATCTCCACTGAGATGTTGAGTACAGATTTGCATCCACTAAGAGCACATTCTGCCATGCATAGGGGAAAGCCTGATCAGCACAGGCTTAATCATGTAGGCTTATTAATGTCACGCACCAAGTACCCTGGAGGCTGCAAGGCCTGGCCTGACACTATGGCTCTGTGATAACCTCACTGTCCCTCTCACCTTCCGGCTTCTAGCTTCCAGCTCTCCCAACCTTACAGTTCTTGTTTAGTTTGTAACATTAAGGATGGCTTCTGCAACCCAGGTATGCCTTCTGCATTCCAGGAAGAAAGTAGAAACACTGAAAAGTAGAGAGAAAGGCCCCCACCACCTCCTGCTGCCAGGCCTTGTTTTGCTCTGTTTTTTTTCCAGGAAATTCAGCCAGGCACATTGACTTACATGTTACCAGCCAGAACTCCACCATGTGATTGCTCTCCACCATAAGGGAAGTTGGGAATATGAGCGGCTCAGTTTTCAGTTTCTACTCCAATGCAAGGCAGGAAGAGAAGATTGAAAAGGGTGTTGACTAACGCAGAGCTCTCTAACACTGGATTTCCCACTCCAGATACCCTGTACATCTAAGCTGAAGTCCCTGAATTTCCTGCATTAGCCTAAAAGCTCGGCTTTTCTCTCCCTCCTGCACCACATACCAAACTCGTAAGCAGATCCTTTTGGATCTACCTCTAAACTGCATCCAGACTTTGAAGATCACATCCTCCCTTCTATTTCACCCTTGGTCCAAGCCAGCACCATGTCTGGCTGGGATTAATGCAAACCCTCCCAACTAGTCCGTTTGCTGCCTGCAGGTTATGCTGTACTCCAAAAGCAGGGGAGCTTTCTAAAAGCTCTCATCACTTCTCGCTTGAAACACTCCTGTGACTTCTAAGCTCACTCAGTACCAAATTCTAACTCCTTGCCAACTACAACCACCTCTTTGTTCTTGCCCTAGCTCCTTGCACGCCTCCCTCTGCTGAACTCACATTGGCCTCACATCGGTCTCTCCACTTCCCACTGCCTTCTCCTGCCTTGGGGCCTGGTGCAGTGTTTCCTCTGCCTGAAATACTTGACTCCTGTGTGTCTGCAAATCCTGATCCCTAGATCTTTTAGGTTTCTGCTTAAAATCATGTTGTCAGGGCTGGTATTACAGCATAGTGAGTAAAGCCACCTCCTATGACACCAGCCTTTCATATGGGCACCTGCACCAGTTCATGTCTTGGCTGCCCCGTGTCCAACCCAGCTCCCTGCTAATAGCTTTGAAAAGCAGTGGGAGATAGTCCAAGTGCTTGGGCCCCTGACACCCATGAGGGAGATCCACAAGAAGCTACCAGCTCCTGACTTAGGCTCAGCAATTGCAGCCATCTAGGAGTTAACCATCAGATAGAAGATCTCTCTCCATGTGTCTCTCCCTCTCTTTCTGTATCACTGACTTTCAAACAAATAAATAAATCCTAAATACTGTGTTATCATAAAGACTTTCCCCGCACACTCTATAATAAAGTAGCAACCCTACTCAACTCTGTTTGTATCTCTTTACAGTGCTTAAATTTTTTTGTGATCACAAGTTTTATGGTATATTGCATTTTTCTATGGGGGATGGATGGTACATTTTCTGTTTCCTTAACTAGGACATATGGCTAAGATATTGGGGACTTGGTTTTATTCATTGCCTGTACACAGTAGTCACTCAATAAATAAGTAGCAAATTAATGGTTCTATTTTATAAAAAGATTTACTTTATTTATCTGAAAGGCAGAGTTGTAGATTTAAAGAGAGAGACAGATTTACAATCTGCTAGTTCATTCCCCACATGGCCTCAAAGGGCAAGGGTGGGCCAGGCCAAAGCCAGGAGCCTGGGACTCTATCCAGGTCTCTTACACGGGCTGCTGGGGTCCAGGTAATTGTGCCATCTTCCACTGCTTTCCCAGGCACAGGAGCAGGGAGCTGGATCAGCAATAGAGCAACCAGGACTCAAATCAACACACACATGGGATGCAGGTGGAAGCTTAACACTCTGCTCCACAATACTAACCCTAATTAATAGCTCTTTCATTTATTTAAATATTTTATTTGACAGGTAGAGGTAGACAGTGAGAGAGAGAGAGACAGAGAGAAAGGTATTCCTTCTGTTGGTTCATTCCCCAAATGGCCACTATGACCAGCTCTGCACCGATCTGAAGCCATGAGCCAGGTACTTCCTCCTGGTCTCCCATGCGGGTGCAGGGCCCAAGGACCTGGGCCATCATCCACTGCCCTCCTGAGCCATAGCAGAGAGCTGGACTGGAAGAGGAGCAACCGGGACTAGAACTCGGCACCCATATGGGATGCCGGCGCTGCAGGCGGAGGATTAACCAAGTGAGCCACGGCGCCAGCCCGAAATTAATAGCTCTTTAAAGACTATCCAAGCAATGTGAAGTATATTGTATGTATTATCAGATTTCTCCTCACAAGTCTGTGGGGGAAGTGCTATTCTCATAATCTCCTTGTTTTACAACTGACAAGCCAGAGACTTGGAGAGACTTGAAACCTGACAAAGACCTCACAGTAGTCAGAAAGTTTCAGAGCCAGGGTTTCACTCCATATATTTCTGACTCCAAAGCTTAAGCTCTTAACCCCACCCTTTTATTGCCTTTCAATAAATATTGAGAGAATGATTGATATATTTGCAGAAAAACAAAAGCTTAACTGGATTTTCCCCATTCCCCAGGGATTTGCACAGTTTAATTCCATTTGCATTGGACGTTCAATTGTAGCCTCTTGTTTCCTCTGTTTTTCTAATGTTTAGTAGGAAATGTCAGGAGCTTCAGAATCCTGTAACAGGAGCCTTCTGGGTGACTGCCCCCATTCTTCCCCCACCCTCCCCTCAGAGGACTGATCTTATAATAGTTTCAATATTTCAGCACCTTGCAAACAAGGATAAAATATAGCACTACCTAATCTAATGCAATAGGGCGGAGTGAGCAGAGACATATTTGTAGCATTGCCTGTGTTCTTCAGAGTCTCATTCTGTAATTTAGCTGAGTGCCTAGCATTTCCTGTGTAAAACTGAAAGGGAATTCTAAGCAAAGCTGAAAAATATACCTCTCAGGACAGTTGCAGAATAGCATTGATAAGCTATGCAAACTAGCCTGGAATCTGGACTTCAGGAAAATTAGATCAGATTTATTTTACAAATGCATTTATTAAAATAGAGTTGTCATACTTCTGGGTTTAGATGCACATTTTCTGTGACTGGTATCTTTTTGAGCAATTTTGTGAAGAAATTCAGCGTGTGTGGACTTCAATCTGCCTGCAGCGTGGGATAGGAAGTGTGATGGTCCAGGCAGCATGTGTGTTTGTGTGCCTGTAGGCATGGATGTATAGTCTGTATTTGAAGCGATGGTTTGTCTGGGCTCGCCAAACAGCGCTGCTCCTTGTCACACCTTCAGTCTTTAAGACTCTGCTACCTGCTAGTCCAACAGCTACCAGTTGGCCTTATTAAAAAATCAGACTGGCGAACATGGTTGGGTTCACCCAGTTCTGACATCTTAACAATACCTGAATTAAATTTTAGCTCAAGGCTCCGAAGAGGCCACAAAAAGACCACAGTTGAGAACCACCTTGAAGGAACTACAGACTTACTGAATCTTCAAGTTCAGTATTTACACGCATACAGCAAATCCCACAGAAGAAGAAAGACTACAGCCCTTAGGAGCTTCTGGCCTCATCTGGGCAGCCCCAGGCCATCAGGGGGCCAAGTGGTCAGTCGCTGTTGATTGTTTTTGCACCCTGATTCTCACTGCTTAGCTCTGAGCCCTGGTGGTGATTTGCTGGGTCCCTTACTGATTCATGTGAGCATGGCAGAGAGATTCCTATGAGCCAGGCCACACTCTAAGTAGTTTATATAAAGACTCACTGAATCCAGGCATTCTGAGATTAAGGTTGTTACTCTCCCTTGGCACAGAGTAGGCACTCAGAAAATATAGAGGGAATTGAAGCACAGAGGTAGATTCCGAAGCGTGCCAAGGTCACTCAGCCAGGAAGTATGAGGGCTTCGTTCCACCCCAGGCAGACTGCATCTAGAGCCTAGGTTCCTCGATGCAGCCCAGTGCTGAGCCACTGCGAGTGCACGTGAGGTCGCTGATGACGCAAACTCCGCCTTAGCGACAGAGTTTAGAACTGCTCTCAGTGCGGGAGCGCCGTTGAGAAGGAAGCTCAAGTCCAGAGCCCCAGGTGCAGCAATGGCTCTGCCGCAGCCCACAGCAAGCTCTTGCCTCTGGGCTCTTCGCTTTCCCCCACTGCCAAGTGAGGAGGAGGGACACTGGGGGACTGGAAGGTCCCTTTGCAGCGGTAACATTTTACAAGTCTGCGTCCTCTATTATCTGTTCCTATTTCTCTCACTTTTTGAAAGTTATAGCAACTGGCTGCTCTACCGATCTGTGCTACACAAAAGCTTCAGATGCCATTATTGCAGTGACATGGAAGCGGACTCAGTGCTGAGAGCGGGAGACAACCATAAACAGCCAGGTCCTGGAGCCCTGGGGGTCAGCACAGCCACGCCACCCGAGGGTGGCTGGTACCAGGGGAAAGCACAGGATGGAGTCCACTTAAAATGGGAACCAAAGTGTCAGAGACAGTGGTGAAAAAACTATTACAATCTCATGTTGAAAATAACGTAAGCTCTCTCAACATCAGCACGCCATTTCTTATTTAACACAAGATATACGCTTTTATAATCACAGAGTTCCATGATGTTTCCAACTGGCTTTAATTCTGGAAAAGAAGAATGAAACAAATGTTGACTTCCGGGGGATGTTTTTCCAACTAGTTTTGTGATTATTTGATTCAACAACTTTTATTTCAAATCTTAGCTATATGTGATCATTGAAAGCTAACTTTGTTTTTGCAATCTTCAGAAATCATCAGTTCTCCTATAGGCCTCTCTTAATCCTAAAATACCAGCATCATTCTATGTTGCCATGACTATTCTTGTCTATTTCTCATCTTTGCCAACTGGTTTAATTCTGTTTTGTCATTGGTTCTGCAGATAATTCAGAGTTACCTGACATATTGCCATCAACCTTATTTTTTCCTTTTTTTTTTTTTTTTTTTTTTTTTTTTTTGCTTCACTCCATAACGTATTTGTTGTGCTTAATTCTGTGGCACAATGTTTCACAGTCAGGAAAACTGGGACCAATGGAAGGAAGCCTTGTTTGCCTGGAAGAGGAAATCTGGGGGCCAAGCTTAATCAGGATGCTGGGAGCAAGGATTAATTGAGAGTGTTCAGAGCGCTAGAGAATATTTTCATGTTATGTCAACTTTTACTTCCCTAAGCAACCTCATAACTGCAAGTACTCAAACATGAATACTCATATGTCAATGATCTCCAGCATAATACAGGAATTATGGCAACCATACTTAATTAGATTTACAGACACACGCATCTCATTGATCTGCATTACTTGAACACTTAACTGTACTCCTACACATATTTACAAGGCTGACTTCTCTTTAATCAATTAGGTGATGATTCTGTTTAATGGCTAAATGCCTGTACATTCACCTTTTTAGAACTGAAAGGAAACTTTCTTACATGTCTCTTCCTGCAGAGAAGACTTCAGAGATCTCTTCCCTTTCATTTTTAGTTTATTCAGCAAATGCTTACTACTATTATTTTTTTTGAAAGTCAGAGTTACAGAGAGAGAGGTAGAGGTCTTCCATCTGCTTGTTCACTCCCTAAATGGCCACAATGGCCAGCACAGGGCTAGGCCAAAGCCAGGAACCAGGAGCTTCATCCAAGTCTCCCACATGGGTACAGGGGCCCAAGGATTTGCGCCATCTGCTGCTGCTTTCCCAAACTCATCAACAGGGAACTGGATCTGAAGTAGAGTAGCTGGGACTTGAACTGGCACCATTATGGGATGCTGGCGCTGCAGACAGTGGCTTAACTCACTACACCAAAGCACCAGCCCTCAGCAAATACTTCTTATGTTCCTACGACATGGGCATGTTACCACGGAAGCAGTATTAGAAAAAGTCAACTTGAAAGGACCCTAATATAGCAGAATTTAAAGCCTAAGGGGGGTGGAGGGGAAAGAAAGCAGGAAACAGTTAGGAAAGCCACCAAATTACACAATCTAAGAATATCTCAACTATTCCTATTACATATTTGAATTTGGAATGTTTATTTAAAATATAATTTTGGTTAGCGATTGACCTCATTTTTCTTTAAGGAGCAGTGATTGCTTTATCATCTTAGCGCTGATGTGGTTATCATATATTTGCCTTCTGCTCATTCACCACTCATTTCCTACTTTGTATCACAAGGAACTACATTTCCCAGGTTCCTATGCCTGCTAATCAGAGAGTAGTTTCAGCCAGTGGGATGTACTGGAAGGAGCCGGGAAGGTGGAGAGAAGAAACAGGGGAAGAAGAGAGGGTCTGTCCTCGGACACTTCCACCTCGGGGGGGGGGGGGGGGGGGCTGGCTGTGCTGGCGTTCTCCCTGCCTCCACCTCTGATCCGCAGACTGCTCTTCCTGATTCCAGCTTCGGCTGAGTGGCCCCGTCCATGAGTCTAGGCCCACTGCTTTGCAGCAGCCTTTAGATCTGATAACACCAACCTCTCTCTCGACTCTCCTAACTCGGCGTGTGATGGTGGCTTCCTGAGGTTGCACATCTCCGAGTTGCCTCACTGTCCCCTTTTTGACTTCTCAGCTCTCCCAACATCTGCATAACCCATTCCTTGCATTAAATTCTCCTTATTCAAAATCCCGATGATGCTTTTGATTTCCTTGATTTTGTCTCTTAGAAGACAGAGAGTTGGGTGCCAATGAACCAAGAGAGTCTAAGTTCTGTCTCAGATGAACCTCATGAAAATTTCCCCATCCAAAGGGAACATGGAAAATACTTGAACTAGTTTGCATGGCTGCTCCAACACATGCATCACCTAAGAATGGAGTGAAGGGGCAGCATCGTGGTGTAGCGGGTAAAGCGCCAGCATCCCATGTGGGTAGCAGTTCATGTTCCAGCTGCTCCACTTGTGATCCAGCTCTGTGCTAACGGCCTGGGAAAAGCAGCAGCAGATGGCCAAAGTGCCTGGACCCATGTTACCCACGTGAGAGACTTGGAAGAAGCTCTTGGTTCCTGGCTTCTCCTGGCAATTGCAGCTGTCTAGGGAGTGAACCAGTAACTCTGACGCAAATAAATAAATAAATAAATCTTTAAAAAAATGGAGTAAAATATGAGTTATTATTGGCATTTGTTGCAACAGATCCAAATGTACTGCTAGGGGCTGGGGGCTACTTCATTATGTCCCCAGGGACTACATTATATTTTCCTTTCATGCCATCCTGCTAATTCTTCATTATAGCTCCAATCTCATTGTACTCAGCTTTCCTGACCTTAGCACAGTTGACACTCTGGCTCTTTGTTGAGTAGGAGAGGGGGTGTCCTGTGCCTGTAGAGTGTATAGCAGCAGCATCCCTCACCTCTCGCCACTAGACACCCGTAGCACCCCTCCCACCCAGTTGTGAACCCAAAAAACTCTTCAGATTTGTCCTCTGAAATAGAGGAGAGGGACATAGTGGCCAGTGGTTAATAATCACTGTATAGTCATTATTTGTTCACAAAGAGACATTTTGTTTAGATTATAAATTCCTTCATGAAGATATTACAAGTTGAAGATATTCTAGATTTGATTATAATAAGCACTCAAAATTTTAGTTATTAATGCATGCATTAACTAATAATTTAGAATATTAATAATCATGTTCAGATAGTTTGCCATAGTAGCTTTTACTAGTATGTTGTAGCACAGCGGGTTAAGCTGCAGCCAGTAATGCTAGCGTCCACTGTGGGCATTGGTTCATGTCCCGATGCTTCACTTTGATCCAGCTTCCTGTTAATGTGCCTGGAAAAGCAGGTTCAAATTCTTGGGGCCCTGCCACCCGTTTGAGAGACCTGGACTATGCTCCTGGCTCCTAGCTGCAGCCTGGTGCATCCCTGGCCATTGAGGTCGTTTGGGAGTAAACCAGTAGATGGAACATCTCTCTCTCTTCCTCTCTCTCTGTAAATCTGCCTTTCAAATAACTAAATAAATCTTGTTGTAAAAATAAGTTAAAAAGAAGATAAAATACACACATTATATATATATATATGTATATGGATGTCATAAGCATGTATAAGGATGTATATGTGTATATATAGGGGTGTGTGTGTGTGTGTGTGTGTGTGTATTTATGGTAACATGAGGAACCGTAAGGGCAATTTTATAATGCTGGAGTTAAATCACTTTCAGGTACAGTGGTATAATAATGAACATGTTGTTCACATAATGAATGCTGCATACTGTATTCAGTGTGGTCACTATAATTATTCTGGCCTGCGTCTTAAAACTACCTCTGTGGCACATGAAAACCAATATCACAGTTTCAAACCAAAGAGACCAAGGCACAGAGAGATTAAGTGGCCCTCCCAAGCTCACACAGCCTGTGAACATAGCAGCTAGGATTCGGGTGCATCTTCTGCCTCCCACTGCCACCCGCTTCAGTACTTTTCTCAAAATGCAAAGCCACCTGGCTCATGTGCTCCTGAAGCTCTCTCCTCCCTGGGCCTGCATGCCAGCTTGGTTCTAGGGCTTTCTTTCTTTTCTCTTCTGTTTCACACACTATCCTCTGCCCCATCTCCACCTGGGCCTGCCCTCTAAACATGCCTGCTTCAATGCCATGCTACTCCTAGGTGGTCACAGTATGTCAACTACTCAAGTGATGACCACAAGCACAGGAACTCTGCAGCCAATTGCCTGTCTTCACTTCCTGGCTCCCCGTGACTTAGCCTGCTGCTTTGAAGAGTTCTAGAACCTCCTTGTGCCTCAGATTCTTCACCTGTGTAAGGATGAGTGAAAATAGCACCTATCTCCTTGAAAGACTCAAAGAGCATAAACTGTGGCTTGTGCTTAGACAGGTGCCTGGGATACTGTGAGATCTGAATAATAAGGACACACACCAACGCTCTGCAGATCGCCCGTTGTCTGTCATTCATCTCCCCTGTGTCCCAAATCCAGAGGAGTAAAGAAAGCAGAGAGCAGAAGAGGTCTGTGGGCAGGTTGGAAAGCTAATGGAGAAGGAGACATCAGGCAACAATAAGAGAATGAGATGGGGCCGGTGCTATGGCATAGTAGATAAAGTCACCGCCTGCGGTACTAGCATCCCATATAGGTGCCAGTTCAAGTCCCAGCTGCCCCACTTCTGGACCAGCTCTCTCCTATGGCCTGAGACAGTAGTAGAAGACGGCCCAAGTCCTTGGGCCCCTGCACCCCCGTGCAAAAAATGAGAAATAAACAGCTCCAAAACATTCATCATTGACTCATCAAAATATGGTTATCTCTCTCTTTTTTCTTCTATACCTAATCTCCCCCCTGTTAATGTACCTACCAATCTGCATTTTAGTTGGTGTGTTGGCATCTGCATTTCTCTACTACATGGAGACTCTTAATTCGATGAATAGGTCATATCCATTCCTCTGCCCTTGGCACCCACTACAGCACCTGACATGCTGTCAGCACTTAATACATCTTTGTGAATGAAAGAATGGATGACCAGGCGAATGCTTGTGGGTGGCTTTTCAAAATGCATCTCTTACGTAAAGCAAGTAGCGCACTGTAGGATCAGGATAGTGGATCACCGCTTGTGACTGTCAGGGTTCTTTAGCAGTGGCTAAGAAGACCACTCAACAACCAGTTCTTTCCTTTGTAGACACACTCATACATCATCTACTGCTTCACAACTTTAGCATTACTGGTTCATGACCCTGCCCAGGGTCACGGCCTGTTGACCTCCAACTCTTTCAGAAACTATTTTTGGAATTTTTTTTAAAATTCCAGTACTTCTGTTACACACAACTTTTTCTTTCTCTGTCCCTGATATTTGTGGATATTTCGCGACTATCCTGTGATATCGTGCCTCTGTGTGGCATAAAAGCCTTTGTAAGGGCATCGGCTAAACTGCAGCCATGTCCAGAGGCGGAAGGGTGGGCCAACGTGCCCTCCGAGTTCCTTAGAACCTTCCAAGTCCCCAAAGCAGAGCCTGACAGCAGTACGTCTGCATTTCCTACACTTCTGTTGACCACAAGCACAGTCAGGATCCAGCTAGACAAGGACTGCAGAGAGAAAAGGGGACTCGGGTTATATATTGGTGGCTGCCACACAAAGTGACAGGGAAGTGAAGAAAAAAATTATCCATGTTTGTGCCTGGCAGGAGGAAAAGCAAAGAAAGAAGGAAAGGGAAGGGGCCCAGACAAGATATTTCAATTTCTCCGCAAATAAACAATTCCATTCTTAATAAAAAGAGCTTTCCTTTGATGATAGTCAGCTAAAGTGCACGTTCTCTGCAGTAAAGGAGCTTTTAAAGCAGATTTAAGGGGTGAGAAGGGTCTAGAGGAGTTTATAACTAGTCTGTCTCCTGCTTTTATGCCCCGCTAGCATCACCATCCTGTGGTTCCTTCCACTCCCCAACCCATGGGGATGCAAATTTTCACTGGTCCAGATTAGTGCTGAGTGATGACTTTTTTGGCATCCCAAGCAGAGTCAGCTCAGCCTACCAGTTCAATTTCAGGTTCACAGATGAGGGGGGGTGAGGGGTGATGTTTTGGCTACTGACTTAAATGTGTTAATTTTTTAACACTCACCAGGTCTCCTTTTGAAGTTAACACCCTTTTAAGGAAAGCAAGGAAAATTCACACCTCTTCAAAGGCAACTGTTGTCAGAAGACTTACAGGAGCATAGTGTATGTTGATCCACATTGAAGCTCATTGTGCAGAAAAAGCACAGAAAGTTCACTCTGAAAATTTTTTATTTTGAAGATTGCATGTATAAGGGATGAACTTATTCATTTGTTAACAAATATTTATTCAACCACAGCATAAGATGTCCCTGTCCTGAAAACTGTAGGGCTACAAAAGTTATTTCTCTCTTCAAGGAACCTGAAGTCTCAAGAGAGTCTTTGTGCTTTTATATGCATATCCTGTCCTCTCCTCTACATTCCTGCAGGCAGACTCCTCTTAAACGCCTTTGTTTTCATTATTTATTTTTATAGTTGCTAACCTGATTCCGGAGCCTTGTCAAGAGGACGTACTTAGCAATATTTGTTGATTATCACTCCAATGTCTTGGGACACTCAGCAAATTTGCTTTCTATCCACATCATCTTGTTCTTGTCAAGAGATCAAAAAATATCATCTAGGCCAGCAAGCACATAGAAAGATGCTCAACATGGCTAATCATTAAGGCAAAGCAAATCAGCAGCACCATGGTGTTCCGCACACATTAGGAAAGTGGCTTAAAAACAAATAAACAAATAACAAAACTGAAACAGCGAGCTTTGGTGAGGACATGAAGAAATTAGAACCCTTGTACACTATCAGCATGAGTGTAAAATAAGGGAGCTTCAATGGAAAACTTTATGCAATTCTTCAATGAATTAAAAGTAGAATTAACACATTTTCCGGCAATTCTACCTCCATGTATAGTTCCAAAACTATTGAAATTAGGGTCTCTTTACAAAGACATCTGGATAGCTGTGCTAAGAGCAGCACTATTCACAATAGACAAAAGTTGGAAGTGCCCATCTAAGGATGACTAGATTAACAAAATGTGGCACATGCATGCAATGGAATATTAGTCAGTTAAAGAAGGAGGGAAACTCTGACACAGATCCCATGGACAAATTTGGTGGGCATTATCTTTACTGAAATAAGCCAGTCAAAAAAGACCAATATTATATGGTTCTACTTATGTGCGATATCTAGAAGGTTTACATTCATAAAGACAGAAGGTAGAATGATGGTTGCCAGAGGCTGGGAGGAAGAGAGAAATGGGGATTTGTTGTAATGGGTATACAGTTTCAGTTTTACAAGATGAGAGGTGTTCCAAGAATTGGCCCACAACCCTCTAATTGGCCCTTAGCACCGCTGAACCATGCACTTAAAAATGATCAAGATGGCAAAATTCGTTTTGTATATTTTACCACAGTTAACAAAGGTGTCATCCAGTACAGCGAATGCAGCAGTTACGTAGTCACCTATGTAGAGAAGAGGGTCCTAATTCCCTCTGCATTCGTTAATGTGAATGATGTAGGTCACAAATAAAATATCATTCTGGTTTTTATGAGCTGCAATATTGGAATTGTGTCAATTTCAGAGTCCATTAACTTTTGATGACCAGAGGGGTGAGTGACATACAGTAGATTCTTTGTGTAGAAACGTGTGCAGTTGTGTGAGCACACTTGGCCCCGCCCCATCTGTGCACACTGAAGATGGTGGTGTTCAGAGGAAGTCAAGACCCAAGCAAAACACTAAAGGGGTAGTCACATTGGGTCTTTTAGAACAAAGAGATGGGAATTAATGTGATTTAAATGCAGCACACAAATATTTAGTAATAAAATGTTCATTTTATCAGTAACATTTATCTCTACAATGGGGCCTTGAAAAATGCAGTTCAGTGTTTCCTGTATTGCTCCTTCCATTGTACATTTCTCAGTTTATTTTCAATTAGTCATGTCAGTGCAGTTTTGTAACTGACACAGAAATTGTGATTGTCAGTCGTCAGTAACATAGTCAGGAATTTGCAGAGTATATGCTATTTAAAAAGAAATCCTATCCCCCCTTCCTTTCCTTTTTTTAAAGGAAAACCCGCTAAACACTCTGATGAAATATTTTATGTCTATACTGTCTGCAGTAGGAAGATGTGGAATTAAAGAGAGCTATAAAATATAAAGACTCTAGACCTGCATATGATTATCCATATTAAATTGAAGTAAATTTACTTTATGTTGCTCACTTTTTCACTTGCAAAACAAGATTCCCCGCCCCCATTCCCCTAGACTCCAGTTTTCACAAATCTGAGTGCCTGGGATGACTTGGGGACTTCAGGCTCCTTTTGATTGCTTTTATTCTTTCAAAATATTTAATGAAGCAATATTGAAGAAAGATAATTAATTCAAAATAACCTAACTAGATCGGTTTTTCTATTCATTGATGTGTCATTTGAAGCAGAGAGTAAAAAAATCCAAATATCTGTATATTTTGGTTGATTGAAAAGTTGAACAATTTTTCATGAAATACGTTGTGTTCTTTAATGGAAAATGTGTGTGTTTGTGAGAGAGAGAGAGAGAGATGATACTGATTGGTCAGGGGGTATTAATTTTTTTACTCAAAGCTCTTGTCATGCACAACAACAAACTACTCTGATACACAGAGTGCTAAAATTTATTTAAAAGATGGGGGAGCAAACACACATACACGCATGGGTGTGGGTTGCTCCACAGAGAAACACCTGTCATGCGTGAGCAGTGGGCAGAAGATTTGCCTGAGGGGAGGGAAGGGAAACAGAGAGAGAGCACCCGGAAGCCCCTCCACCCGAGGTCTATGGTGGGAGAAAGAGAGAGCGCTCCTCCAAGTTGTGGGTCTCTTTTATGAGGTGGGGGGCTGCCTCCAGGCTTGACGCTACCTGGGAATTATGTGGCACCGCCACGTGTTCCCCATGGAGGTCAATATCCACATTTTTTAAAGATTTATTTATTTTTACTTGAAAGTCAGAATTATACAGAGAGAGAAGGAGAGGCACAGAGAGAGAGAAAAAGAGAGAGAGAGAGAGAGAGAGAGAGGTCTTCCATCTGCTGGTTCACTTCCCAATTGGCCGCAACAGCCAGAGCTGTGCCAATCCGAAGCCGGGAGCCAGGAGCCTCCTCCAGGTCTCCCACATGGGTGCAGGGGCCCAAGGGCTTGGGCCATACTCCACTGCTCTCCCAAGCCATAGCAGAGAGCTGGATAGGAAGTAGAGCAGCCAGGATTCAAACCAGCACCCATATGGGATGCCGGCACTGCAGGTGGCAGTTTTACCTGCTACACCACAGCTCTGGCCCCAATATCCATATTTTTTATGTGTTCCTTAGGTCCCAGCTGAAGCCGATGCATCCCAGAAAAGGGAGCGTTGTGATTCACAAGTAGGAGGATGGAATTTACAATTAGCCTGCTTGTGACTTCCAGCTCAACAGACCTTGTTAGCTGCCTACCTATCCCATATCAGTATAACTATGTATAATCTTCTCTCACATCTAGAGAAGTCAAAATTAGACACTGAAATCTAATAACTCATAAATTGCATTTTTCAGAGACTGTTACCAGCCATATTAGTACCTCTTTTTTCCCTTCAACCCATACCCAGCCACTTCCCAAGTAGTCACCATCTCATAGGCCTTGCCTTGCCCACTACTGTCTCCCTAGGTTAGAATTTAATTATTTCTCTGCTCAGATCAGTACAATCATATTTATAATTCTAGGATCTTTCCAACAATATTCATGGGAATTACAAAAGTCTCATAGAAATGAAATGAAAAGATTAAAATGAAAAATGTGAACCTTATTTCTCAATATAAATTCCATCAAATTTAAGATACTTTTATTGTACCAGGCCTTTAGTTCACCCCTAAGGAACCAAAGTTCTGGCCAGCGCTGCGGCTCAATAGGCTAATCCTCCGCCTGTGGCACCTGCACCCCGGGTTCTAGTCCCGGTCGGGACACTGGATTCTGTCCTGGTTGCCCCTCTTCCAGTCCAGCTCTCTGCTGTGGCCCGGGAGTGCAGTGGAGGATGGCCCAAGTGCTTGGGCCCTGCACCCCATGGGAGACCAGGAGAAGCACCTGGCTCCTGGCTATGGATCAGTGCGGTGCCGCAGCGGCCATTGGGGTGTGAACCAACGGAAAAGGAAGACCTTTCTCTCTGTCTCTCTCTCTCATTGTCAACTCTGCCTGTCAAAAAATAAAAAATAAAAATAAAAAAATGAACGGAAGTTCCTTGGGATTTAACCATGTCAATGTGGTCTTCTTTTTACATCAGTAACTAAAGAAAAAAGAGTGCCTTCCATGGCTTAGATATTAGCTTGGATGTTGAATGGCCTTCAAACGCCTGCGTCTAAAAGGCTTGTCCTAGTGTCTTATGTTACTGGTACTTGGAGGGGTGGAAACTTAATCCAATTACAGTGTATAGAAGTGGGGTCTTTGGTAGGTGATTGGATTATCTTGGGTTTTATAAAAGACCACATAGCTTCAGTTTTTGGTCTTTCACAGTACTTGTACACTTCAACTAGTTCATAATTTTCCTTCTGGGCTCATCTTACCTTAGGACCTTGACGGATATTTTGTTCTTTGAAGAAGGGATGAAAATCCGGACTTAGCTTATGCCTTTCCATGTTAGTTTAAGAACAAGGATGAAAAAAATCCCCCAATGCTCTTCCCTGCACCTGGTCACTTCCTGTTCTATACAAAAACATTTCACCAGGTTACAGAAGCCCTCGGGAATTTCCCTAGCACCTTGGTCCTGCACTCTACTCTTCTCTAAGATCTTTATCTCTTGATTATGAACACCTGGCTTTGGGCATGGCGCAGAGAAGAGGGGAAGCTCCAGGACCAGCACATGCCAACACCAGTGGCCTTCAACTCCCCATTGACTGCCACCCTAGAGGCTTTACACAGGTTTTTTTTAATTTTCTTTCTCAAATGTATCAACGTTGATCTTCCTTTTTCATTACCCTCAGAATTGGGTTCAGAGGTTTATTAGGGTTATCTAGAGAAATAGAATCAATAAGAGATAAAGCTGTTTCCTTTACATTTTATCCTAGAGATTCCTTGAGGTTGAGAAGGGAAGATGACTGTTAAGTGCGGAACAAGTACAAGCTGGAACCCAGCTACACAGGTTGGAACCAACAAGAACAGATTAGAACTTCAAAAAGTTCATGGAAAACCTATATTATGAAAAAAAAACTATGCATGTGTTTTGAAAATTTTTGGCATTAAAATAAACTTGCCTTTTAATCCATTTCCCATGAATCTTTTGAATTACCCCTCTTTGTATTTGTGTGTGTTGTGGGAGAGAGATAGAATTTATTATGAGGAATTTGCTCACACAATTATGGAGGCTATTAAGTCCCACAATATGCTGTTGCAAGTTGGAGTCCAAAGAAAACTGTTGCTGTAGTTCAGTCTGAGTCTACAGACCTGCCTGGGATCCAGCAGAAAAAAATGATGTAGGTCCAGTCCTAGGACAGGAGATGGGATGAGGTGAGATGGCCCAGTTCAGTTGTGAAACAGGAGAAAAAAGAATAAAATTCCTCCTTCTATTTTTTGTCCTATTCAAGCCCTCCAGGAATTGGATGGTACCCAGCTACATTGGGGAGGAAGACAATCTATCGTACAGAGTCCACCAATTCAAATGCTAATCTCATCAGGAAACATCTTCCCTGCTGCATCCAGAAATAATGCAGAATCTGGGCTTCCCTTGCATGGCCCACTCAAGTTGGCACGTGAAATCCCTCATTACAAAGAATATCAAGCCAACAGACATGTTCATTAGTTGCTCTCACATTTTTATATAATTGCCCAGTTAAAAAAAATCTTACCCAGTTTTATGTGTAATTGCCAAATGAGCTATTTTAGGAAGGAGAATTTCTTTGCTTTTGACATGATATTCAAGGTTTGATCTTGGCTGATGTGTTCCTGGCTGGCAACAGGAAGAGAAGATCCAACCTAAAGGGGATGTGCCTGAAGCTCAAGCTTCTGAAAAAGCCTTAGTCAGTACAACCGTCAGATTTGATCAGAGAAACAGAACCACTGTAATGTGTGTGAGTGTGCGTATGTGTAGACAAATAGATGCGCATACACACATATACAGACACATTGTGCGTGTGTATGTGTGTCTTTATTAATGATATATGGAGAAAGACATTTATGACAGGAATTTATTCCTATACGGTTATGGAAGCAAGCTAAAAAGTCTCTATAAAGCTGTTTCCTTTACACTTTGTTCTGGAACTTTCCTTGGAACAGGGAGTTGAGAAGGGAGAATGTATGTTATGGGCAGGGGAGCAAGAACAAGCTGGAAACCACCATCTCAAGTTGGAACCCACATGGACAGACTGGAATGTAAGTCAGTCCTCTCTGCCTCTAACCTTGATGACAGTCAGGACTTGCAGCAGTTACTTCCCCACATCGCTGGAAGCTGAAGAAGCCAAAAGGAGAATCCAGAGAAAGAAGCAGCAGCCGCAACACTAGCTGCTGTCCACGCCAACAAAGTAGGACAACACGGAAGTTCATGGGCTGCTGGAGTGCCGGGGGAGCCTTCCCAGGCCTTTCGAGAATATAAAACAAGACGACTGCTGTGTTAGTCTCAGTTTCACACACACACACACACACACACACACGTCTCTTGAGGTTCATCTGTAACATTCAAGAGGGAGCATTCTGGGAAATATAAGCCGACCTAGCCAAGTGGATGGCTCCTCATTGTATCACCATCATATTCCATTCATATTCCATCAGCAGGTAGCATTAATTTAAGAACTGAAATCAGAGACTTGAAGGGATAGTCACACTCCTGTGTTCACTGCAGCTCTAATGACAGTAGCCAAGATATGGAAACAATAGAAACACCCATCTATGGATGACTGGATAAAGAAAATGTGATGTACACATACAATGGAATATTATTCATCCTTAAAAAATAAAAAGGACACTCTGCCCTACGTTACCACATGGATGAATCTGGAAGACATTATGCTAAATGAAAATAACCAATCACAGAATGAGAAATACTAAGAGATTCCATTCACATGAGGTATACATACAAAATTGCCAAACTCATAAAGACAAAGACTAGAATGGTGGTTGCTTGGACTGGAGGGGGAGGGAAGCCATAAAATCTCAGTTACATAAGATGAGTAAGTTCTGGAGATCGGCTCCAGGACGGTGCCTGTGGTTCACAATATTGTATGTACACCTCAAAGTGTGAACAGGGTAGATTTGCATGCAGCATGCCTGTCACAATAAGGCAAAGATAGATGAAAGATTGGAATGGCTTTCTTATGACAAGGAAAATAACTAATCTGCCCAAAGAATAAATATAAGGGGACTTCCGAAACTTCACAGAAAATGAAATTAAAGGATCAGTTTGGTTTTGGCCCAAGATTTTTGAAATCCATGCATAATTTGTTCATAATATTGATTTTCTAGGAAGGTTTTGAAGATATTTCATATATCATCTGACCATTCTTTACACTGAATCCTCTTTAAGACTCAAGAAATCACCGTTATCCACTTGACAAAGCATATAGTGTATCAACCAGGGTCCTGAAAAGAAACACAGGAAAGACTTGAAGACAATTTTCAAAGAGACTCTTTAAAAAGCAAAGGCCAGATCATAGGGAGGCCACAGGGACAGTGCAGAACCTGGGGCCAGTACCAGTGGTGCTCTTACCATCCTTGGCCCGAAAGGATGGGAAGAGTCAGTCACCAGGATAGAGTCACAAGAGAATGCAGTCTCGAAAAGAGGGGGGAGGGGTTTACACGGTGTGACAAAGCTAATCCAAGTCACAAATCGATGAGCCAGAGGAACAAATATTATGGGCTGTTTCTCTTCCCTCCCCCTAGTGATCTACCAAATGTACTTTCCATTGATGACAGGTGACAAGAGAGAAGGCAAAGGGGCCATTGTCCGTCTCTCAGGGCAGAGTAGGGTAGAAAAGAATGGAAAATATGTGAGAAGGAGTAAATGGACAAGATTCAGCAAAATGAAAATAAGCATCATCATCCACCCAGAAATTAGGAAGATCTAAAAATTACTTGGGCTAATTTTGTTATTTTAGAGGTGAAAAAGGCAATGTGTTGGGTAGTTGTGATTTATCAGAATAAAAGATCCATTAAGGACAGGAATATCTTGCTCATTTCATATCCCTAATACCCAACACACTGTCTGGCTCATAGTAGGTTCTCAATAAATGTTAATTTAACCAATTTTATTGAATCAAATTAGATTACACAAGACAGAGGCACAATTTAAACACTAGTGTTTTGATTGCCAATTTTGTGCCACCACCTCCAGATATCATTTTAATTTTCAAATATCAGACATGCTAGAAATTGAACAATATAACTTCCTTTTTCTTTATTCCCACCCCTGCCATAAGTGATAAAAGTCAAAAAGCAGGAAAGAAGAAAATTAAAGGGCCTGCGTGATTTACCAAATGTGTAATTAGCCTCCAATTAGATTCAAATAGGCTGCGGCACTCTTTCTCCTGTTGAATCTTTTAGTATTGAGCATATTGAGTGCTTTATCATGCCTTCACAATTGCACAATAGCCAGCCAAGTGCGGAAGCCTTCTTATGTTTGGAAAATGAATCCATATTTCTAATACCAGTTTTTCTTTTAACCTATTTGTGAATGATTTATTGTAGTAGCAAATCAGATCATGATAAGATAAAGCTTTTTAGAGGTCATTAAAGAGTTTTGGAGAAGTTCCTACAAAGATGCTAGTCTTACATTGTCTGGGTGATAAGGCAACTTAACAATTTATGTCAAAGTTTGCCAAATGTGTTTGTCTGATAAACAGTTTGCTCTGCGGGCATCAATCATACTTGCTCTCCATGGTGTGTTGTATTTTTCATGAAGTGAACTTTAGTGACTTTGCCCATCTACACGGTTTTTGAGATTGCAGCATGCTAAAGAGAGTTTCCCGTCTCCCCTTTGCACAGTTGCATTTCAGATTTCATAATGCAGCCACCATCACGCAGGCTGCCAATCTGGGCAACCTCCACAAGATGGGTAAGGAAGGCAAATCTGCAAAGCGTGTCATTGGGAAGATTCAAGCTGTCCTTGCACCGAGGAGAGTACAAATGATAGAACAAGAAGGATTCGGGGTGCCTGCGCCTGTACCACATACACCACGTGCACATGCGTCCACGCACCACAGTTCCAGGTCGAAGAAAAAAATGTGATTACATTTTGTAAGACTGTAAATGTGAACCCAAGTGAGGCGTTCTTGAACTCAGCAAACAGCTGCCTCTCAATCCTAGCTCTAGTCTTTGCTCTGTATGTCCAGGTACAAAACAAAGGTAGCCATACCTGTACCACCCCCCTTGTAAGATCGTACTGAGATCAGACTTAGAAATGCAGCTGAGCCCGCTTGGTAAACTCAATCACTATGCAAATATCAGCCATAGCGATAAACGTTGGCCCAGGAGAGAGGATATATTTATTATTCTTCCATAATTTAAAAAATAAAATACTCAAGACCGCAGGACAACTTGGGTAACATACATTTGGCTTTCTCAAACCTCACCATTTTAGAAGCATTTGCAACTGCTTATAAATCACTTCTCAAAATTGCCCTGAGCTGAAATGATATTTCTAAGCGCATGTTAAAAGCCTGTAAGTGCTTCTGTTCTTGAACAAAGTGAAATCAGGTTACGTTAATAGAAGTATTAATTAATTTGCTCTAATTTTATTCAGCAGAATTAGCATTATTGAAAACTCTTTCCCATCCTTGAGTACCCTAAAGTGCGTGAGGCTTTCGAGACGGGGCTCCAGCTGCAGCACCTAGCAGTGAGTGTGAGCATGTGGAAGATTATTGTCTAATTTGGAAACCTGAGATGTTCCTGGGAAGTGCTGTGGGGTGTGTTATAATGAAAATACCAATCCACATTAGCCATGGTTGCCATAAGCAAAAATCTTAATATCTTGGCCAAACCTACTTAAGGTTCATGTAATAAACCCACATTCCTAATTTTATTAGTGATGTGCCAAGTTAAGCACTTTGCTGGCCTTTGGACAGATTTATAGCTTGACTGTGCTGAATTAGTGGTGACTGACAAGAGGACATTGTTTTATAGGATGCTATTTAGATAAAGACCTGCAGGGTGTTTCTGTAATGTTGTCACTTCAAGTCCAAACAGGAAAAAAGAAATGTGTATTAAGGAGGACTCTTCATTAGCTTTTATGAGTTTAATCTAGTGCAGTCAAAGGCTTCCTTATAAGGCAAGACGTTTTAATGTACAGAGACAACCTTATCTCTGCTCCAGGTTTCAGAATAAAACAATCTCGGGCTTAGCAGTGCATCAAAAGAGAAAGTTCGGTGAGTTAATATTTGTTAGGCACTTAAAATGCTGCATGGCACATAGCAAGCACTCTCTGTGTTTGTTGAATAAGTTAAATAAAAAAACAATGAAAATTGGGGTTTTCTCATTCAACAGTATCTACCTACAAAAAGAAAAATCACTTTTGGCTGATCTTCTCTCTCCTTACCAGGATTTTCTTGGTAGTAGTGTTTGCCAAGTAGTGTTTTTGGTCATTACTTTTCCTCCTGGTTTTTAAAAGTCAGATATTTCCTGTTACAAGGAGGAAGATCAGAACTTTCGGTTTCCTCCTGGACAGCAACACTAACCTTCCTGCTGGGTGTGTGTGGGTTGCAAGTGATGTCCTTGAGTTGTTGGGAGCCTGTCATGGCTTCGGAAGGCCTGGGTGAGGATGCAAAATCTCAGACCACAGACCCTGGCAGCCCTCTTGCTTTGCTCACCGGCGGAAGAAATCTCCCTTAGAAACTGAATCGACTACCAGTAACTGTCTTCTCCTCACGACCTAAGCAGGACATTGATCTGAATGTCAAATTCATGAATCCTGGCCACTCTCTCTTTTCTCAAAAAATAAATAAGTAAATGAAAATCAAAACAAAGATTGTGTGCTCCCTCCATCCTCCAGGGATAAAGCTGACTTTCTATTCTCTCCCCAGCAGCCTCTACAGTGAAATTCAGAATCCCACTCTAATCTCAAAGCATGGCCCAGAATATGTGTTAAACCTCGTGAAAACAAGCCACACAGAAGAAACCAGCCAATAACTGTGACACGGTTTTGCCGTTTGGCAGAGCTAGGCTCCTGTCACCAGCAGAACATGCGGTGACCTCGGGTTCTAAGACACCAAGGGCTCAATTCTGAAGGGCTTCTTTGGTTTCACTTGAGCATTCCTGTAGACGCTGGGCTGATACGGGAGTTTGCCAGGAAGTCGGTCATGTCTTTCCCCAGCATTTCATCTATCTTAGCTGAGGGCCTCAAAATATTCAGAAAGTGTTCATCTCTTCCCCCAGCTCTTTCTAGTTGTATGCCACAAACTTGATGTACCCAACTCTAAAATCAGAGGTTAAACAACCTGTTCTAGGTCGCTAGGCAATGCAAGGCCCTGGTGATGTCAACCTCTGTCCTTTACAGGGTTCACGTCCAGGGGCCCTGTGGGCTCTCAGCCACTTGGTATTCCAGGTACAAGGAACAGAAGTCAGGCGTCATCGGTTCTATTTCTTGGTCCTGATGTTTCTAATGTTTTTGGTTGAAGGCCTACTTAGGAAGTACAGACTCTCTGGATGATGGCCTGCCAGCCTGCCTCTCCCAGGAGACAATGGTCTGATCACTCTGAAGCTCATTTTCCCCATGTGTAAAGTAAGGTTAATACAACGGGTTGGGTTGGGGGAGGGGGTCTTCAAAAACTTCGTGGAAATGGACTATTATGAAAAAACGATGCATGAATTTCAGTTTTTTGCACCAAAATAAACTTATCTTTTTCAAATTTTTTTTTCTTTATCTGTTTAAGAGACAGAGATAAAGACAGAGAGAGCTTTCATTCACTGGTTTACTCTCCAAATGCCTGCAACAGCTGGGCTGGGCTGGAACTAAAGCCAGGAACCTAGAACCAAATCTCTGCCCCAAAGTGGCAAGAACCCAAGTACTTGCATCATCACTACTGCCTCCCAGGGTCTGCACTGGTGGGAGGCTGGAGCCAGGAAGCAGAGTGGAGTGTGAAACATGGATGTCTTCACCACTAGGTTAAATGGCGACCCTTAGACATTCATGGCCACTTTCCATGAACTTCTTAAAGTAACTTCAAGGTGTCTCCTTCACTAGAGTGTCTTGAAGTTATCAAGGGAAAGCAAATACAAAATACTCAGAAGAGCTCCTGGCAGACAGTAAGGTTCTAGCTAGCTAGCTTGAGCACTGTATTAGGGTTAGTGCTGCTACTCATTAATCTCTTTCTTTGGAAAGAAGAAAACCTCAAGTTAGCCCAGGCATGACTCCTGCTCTGTTTATCTGCTTGGGCACCTTCTAGGCATGCATAAGAGTGAGCTTAACTTGCACACCCACAGAGATATGGGCGACACAGTTCTGAAAGCTTATCACCGAATCAGCCATTCCATGACCGGCTTCATGTTTCTATATGTTCATCTGCTCCAGTACTCAAATTTAAGTGTGTATGTGTGTATAAACACACTCAGGTGTGTCTCCATGTGTGCACAAATGCATGTATGTGTATAGTTCCTGTGGTGGAAGTAACAAAAATAAACGTGAATGGTGAGGAGACGCTAAGATACTGTCTTAAAGAAATTAGATTATAACCTCCACAGGCTACTTTCAATTCATAAGTGTGTGTGCGTGTGTGCGTGTGTGTGTGTGTGTGTGTGTGACTTATTTGTTTGAATTCTGGTTTGGAAAGCAGCTCTCACCATCACACATTGCTATGGCCTCCCCTCCCTTCCCCTCCCCTCCCCACACCCCCACTTTCTTGCTCTCCTCTCCCTTCCTCTCCTCTCCTTTGAGTACTAGATGTCATATGAGACTTCTGTTCCCCTTGCCTGCCCCATTAAATATGCTCCTTGCTTTTGGAGCCTGCATGAAGTCACATGGTAAGGATGCCACCTCTAATCCCACTTTCCATTTGTATGCTGGATTTTGTTAACCACTTTTTAAATAAAAATACAGCATGATTCTAATGTACTAAGGAGTTCCAGGGATAACCATATAATTTCAAAACGATACTGATTTTGTTTATATGCAGCATAATCTTTTACAGTCCTTAGTCTTTATTTGAAGCATTGCAAAGTGGATTTTTATGAAAGGTATTATAAAGGACTCCTTGTTTCTTCATAACAGATCTGAACGTTAACTGATCAGAGTTCAGATAAATAGTCTTTACTCTCCATTAAAATATTAAAAAGCCTTTGGTAAGAAACTGGCATAAAGATCCTTCATTCTTGTTTAATGAACACTTGTTGGCAAGTGTAACACTTTAATAGCTTTGCAGAATGAATTTTGTGTGTGCATCCTCCATTTCCCTGTCAGACACTTGTCCAGGTGCTGGAAATTTATTGGGGGAAGCATATTTTTACTCATTAGTTTTGTATTTGATTACAGAATAGTAAAATATGAACCACCAAGTCCCCGAGGCATAGCTGTGTACATTGAGATTAGTAATTGCATGTCACCGTGTTTTCCATTGGAATTTATATGGACAGATAGGATAGGTGCTTCTTAAGTAGGTTTAAAAGCAAAGCAAATTTATATTTAATCTTTTTTTTTGCAGCTATAGTTTCCCTAATGGAGAAAAGGTGAGGCCATATCATATATTTTAAACACAGTTTTAATTTATTTTTTCCTCTTTTCTATTTTTTTCTTCACAGTTGAAGCATATCAGATTTTAATACTAACCACTACTAAAAAAAAAAAAAAGAAACTTCAGTGCCTATAAGGATGATATGATATAAAAGCTGTCAACAGAGACTAGTTTTGCCCACATTCCAGCAAGCACAATGAGGAGGGATGATTATAGGTGCAGACAAGCCTCGCCATTCAAACAAGTAGCTTAAATACAAAACAGAAATTACAGGTTGATCTTCAAGATACATCTTTTTGTGTTTTCATCTACAAAGTTGGGCTTTTCTTAAATGAATATTGTAGCTTTCTCCTCAAACAAGATGTGTTTGGAGGCTGAGGTTGCCATTTTTTTAGTTATGCTTGCAAAAAGAATGATTATTTTGTTGTTTTGTGGTATAATAATAATAGAAGAGCCGCATTAAACAAGTGATTCTCCTTTCAATAGTGCTATGGTTAAGCAGTGCCAGTCATGTTGTACTCTTTTCTATAAAGATGCTCATAAATGCAATTTCCCATACAGATTCTAATGAGGTACTTAATGGTCACAAAACTGGCATATTTGATAATTAATGTTCCTTACTGACTTTTTGCTGATGCAGCATAGTGATAAACAGTGCAAGAAGTTAACTAAACATATTCGTGGACCACTAGTTAAATTAGGAACACAAAAAGAAATTTAAGAATATGATTTACTATAGAGAAAATGAACACTTGGCATCATCTTTCTAAGATAAATGAACAAACCACACATAGATAGAAAGTGTCTCCTCTAGTGAACAGAAACCCCTTCTTCACATGGAGGGGTTTGAGGAGTTTCTCTGAATGACCTGCTCACTCTATGTCCCATTCATAAAAACTAGAGCACTTTATCTCCGAAGTTCTCAGTTATCAAAAAAATACAATTTATTGAACATTTATTATGTACCAGGAGCTTAATTATACATTTCCTCCTTATATCGTCATAACAATTCTGTACACAAATTCTTTTATACAAATAATTGTCCCCCATTTTATGTCTACTTTTATTTACTTATTTTATTTACTTGAGAGAGGGAGAGAGAGAGAGTGCTTCCATTTGCTGGTTTTCTGCCCAAATGCCTGCTACACCCAGGGCTGGGCTGGGCCAAGCCAAGTCCTGGCTCCTGGAACTCAATCTGGATCCCCCACAGAGATGGCAGGGGCCCAAGTTCTTTATCCATCACCTGCTGCCTCCCAGGGTCTGCATTAGCAGGAAGCTGGAATCAGGAGCAGAGTCAGGACTCAAATACAGGCCCTCCAGTAGGGGCTGCAGGGATCTCAAGTGGCATCTTATCTGCTAGGCCAAACATCCGCCCCAGTGTCCATGTTAAAAAAGTAAGTAGTGAGGCTTAGTAAGGTTATAGTCACATAGCTTATTAGCAAGAGAGGCCATTTCTGAGGCATTCAATGAAAAAGGCATAGTCATTCACCCCATGAAAACCATTTTGAATCCACACCCTAATTTTGATTTTGCATCTATGGGACACACTTAACCTCCTTGACCACACTTTGTACTGTGTAGGGATTAGAAATCATTCCTCTACCGCAGCTGGAGCTATGACTTGAAGATATTAAATGGTAGTGCTTTCTCCCAAAATGCACACACATATGTGCGTTCCCTGCTTTCAACAATTCACTGGAAGTGAAATTAAAGGGCAGGTGCCCTTGCCGCCAGAATTCAGAGCCTTTTTGATTATACTATTTATAAATATAGGTTATAGATAATTCTCAGTTTCATAGCACACAAAGCAAGTTTAAATTGCGGTTGATGGAGACCTGAGATTTCAAATGTGACACATGATTTTATGAGTGTCTTTAATGAAAGCACATTAAAGGACTAGTCCACCTCACAACTCTAAACTTGGCTTTGTGTGACCCTTTGCAACCATTTGTAATAACATTGCATGAATTCTGTTGCTCAAAACACACGAGGAAATTGATTTATCTTTATCCCCATTTACTAATCACAGAATCTGATTTTGGGTGTGTGGGTGTATGTGCAGTTCTTGACATTATACTGAGAGGTTGACTTGAAACCACTTTTTAATGGAGAACACACTAGATGAAAATAAAAATGTAGAAATGGTCGGAAAAAGAAGACCTAAAATTTTTACTAGACGTTGCTCTTTCAAAAGAAGGAAGGATTAGATACTGTGGTTTAAAAGCTACCACTTCTAGTTTTTTCTTAAATTGCATCAATGTTTCATGGCAGATGGATCATGTTTATTTTTTATTGTTGTTGTTTGTAAATTCCCGCTTACTTCACAAGGGGCAGGCCTACTAAGAATAGTGTGCATTTCACAGCTGAGATTTAAGGGATTTGAGGGACTCAGGAAAGCCGAGAGATAATTGAAGACTCACAGGGGAGGCATAGAAGGGATCAGAACAGCAAAGGGAGGCTCAAGGAGGATTGCAGGGGCTCCAAAGGAGCTGTGAGTGGATCAGTGTAACAAGCAGAGGTTAAAGGAGCTCCTAATGGCAGAGGAACAATGAAGGAGAGTTAGAATGTCATTGGGGACAAACAAGAAGGAGGAGGCAAGTCTGACCTAAGTGGCCCCAGCTTGCTGCACTCACCCGGGGTACGTCACCTGTCCCAGTGGGCTAGATGCAGTCCACATGCTAACTTGACCCTAACGGCAGACCATGAATACAACTGCCTGTTGGGCATCTTTGTTATGTTGTCCAACAGATTCCTTACACTCAGGATGCCTGAGCTTGGATTAATCATCTCATCTCCCCTGCACACGAGTAGGTCTTCCCTCTCATGCCTTGCATATGGAATCTGCTGGCTCTTGCTTCTTGTACCTGGAGTCTTTCCTGCGCACTACTTCAATGGACACTTTGGTTGCAGCGTCAGTGGGGCCTTCAGTTGTGCCTCTGTTCTGTGCTCCGCATCCCACAGCCATCCCCAAGTTTTACCGAGGCTACACCACTTTAGAAATCAAGCATCTGATTTTGACTTTTGGAAGAGAGGAAATTTATTTCTTTATCTTACCTAGAAATTGGGGGGGGTACTCTAGATTCCTCCATCTTCCTTGGCTTCTCTCTGGTAAACTACAAGATCTTAGCAATTCTGCCTCCAAAATACCACTCCCATTAGTTTATGCTTCTGATATTTTTCCTCACTTCATTTCCTGTAAATTCATTATTTCTTTAACTCTTGCCTGGAATGGTTCAATGTCCTCCTATCTGGTTTCCCTGCCTGTGCTGTCAATTCCCACCGCTCACTCTATTCACCTAAATCATGGTTCTAAAATGTAAATGCAAGTGTCTGAAATTGATTAATCCAATTTAAAATCTTTCAATGTCTTTCCATTTCCTTCAAAACTCTATAACGCAGCTTATAAATTCCTTCTAAGACACACCCTTTCTTATTTCTTCATTATCAGTTTCTGCCATTCCTTCTCTCCTATGCCACCGTCCAGTCACACCAAATTACTTGCAGCATAATGCTATGCTTTGCTTTCTGCACCTCTGATCTTACCTCCATTTGAAGTGTTTTCCTCTCAGCCTTCTCCCTTCCCACTGTCAACATGCTGGGCAACACTCATTCATCAAAATCCAGCTCAAATATCACTCAATCATGACAATTTCCCAGGGACTCTTGACTTTCTCAGGTACCCTTCCATTCAATCTCTATAGTCATGGCTAGACACACCCAAGTTACATTATCATAGAAGGAAGGGGGTCATAAATGGCCAAGACTACAATGTTGATCCACACCACAGCATAGGAGCCTTTTGGGAGTTGGGTGCTAAAGCTGTTGGGAGAGGCTGTGCAAGTCTTGCCCAGCATGTTCAGCATGGACTGTTTGGGACAGTCAATATGCGGCAGAAGATGGTTTAGATCTAAGGAGAATAAAATGAAGCTCTTGTATTTCTTAATAGGGAGATGGAGGTTGACAAAGGAAAGCCAATAGCTTTCAATTGATTTGAATGGCAGATGACTGGTTGACATATGGAAATTTTCTTACTACAGAACTATAGTCCTTATGTTTATACATAGCTGATAACTTCACAAAACAGGGCAAACAACCAGGAACCATGATGAGGTAAAAGAAGAAATCATCTATAAAACTGAGCAAAAAGCCAGTAGTAAGAAATGGAGGCACACAGAGAATGCATCCAGCGGGAGATGGCTTGGTACCAGCCCCAGAGGAAATGAGTGGAGCCAGCCCCCAGCACAGAAAGTGTGGCTGTGGCCTCTGTATGAGGTCAGCTGTCAAACTAGAGCCAGGCAGAGCCTGACACTCTCCACATTCCAGCTCATATTAATTCTGTCAAGGTGGTGTTTTTCCTTAACATTTGGCCTAATTTTTTCCTTACTTAATCTTATTCAGTGCAATTTGAAGAGCAATTATTGCACTATTACACCTCACTTTTGTTCAACTTTTTCTGATTCTTTTTCTAGAAAATCTCTCCTTGATATTTGCAGACTTCCAGTGTTTGTAAATTGTCAGCACATCCCTACTAATTGTTGCTTAGTCAGCCTTCTTTCCGGTTGACAGCCATAACCTTTCTTTGTGTTCCAAGTCATTTGTTACATAAGCATTTCCCTAGATCAGGTGTGCCCTCCTCATTTTAACAAATACAGCCTCCTGGGAATAGGGAAACCAGACACACAACTCCTTCAGTGTCATGTCCATCAACGCTGACCAGCATGGCAAGCTGCTCCAAGAAGCATAGTTGCTCATCCTCACTGCAGAGACTTGGCTTTGCCTTGTTCCTGTGGGAAGGGTATCAGTCTATTTCCTCAATGTGTTATGATTATAAAGAGGCCAAATTCTGGATCTGTTTTTGCTAGACAACTTTAGGAAAATTCCTTACTTCTATAGATTTCAATTTGTCTATAAGATGCTCATGATGTATAACCTGAGAGGCTGCTGTAAGATAACAAATGTGAACAACTTTGGGACAATGCCACACACATAATAATTGTTCACCAAATGGATTAGTAATTGTGAAACATGTGACAAAACTCTCTGTTCCAAGTTGTTCAGTAGGGCCTTCTTTTTCATTTCCCCAGAGTTAGCGAAGCTGACACTCTCTGCACTGTAACAGTAAATAGAACATGTTTTCTGGGCTATGGGGACTTTAACCCCCTAAATTCCTTGTGCTATCCTTTTCCCATGCCAGCAAGGGAAGATTTCTCTGCCAGTTTCACTCACACTTTAGAAAACTGCCTACTAGAAAATTCTGTTACTTTTCAATTAAGATGTTTGTTGATATGAATTCTTCCTGGCTGGAGAGTCATGATTAAATATGTTTTCATAGATGCTACCCTTCTCATCCCCACTTCACACCAAAAAAAAAAAAAAAAAAAAAAAAAAAAAGTTCCCAGGGTGCTACAGATGAAAATAAAAAAAAAATAGAAGTCTAAGTGCCCAGATGGACTTTGAGCATTGACAGTCTGTGTGGTTTAAACAGATCCATCATCTTGTTTGCATCTTCACACCAAACCTATATGGTAGAGATTATTATTCCCATGTTGCAAAGAGGAAACCGAAGCTCATTGTATCTTAACAACCAATTGACTGCAAAATTCGGGTCTCCTCATGCCATGGTCACAATGGGTTCTAAAGGAAGTGGATTTCAAGACTCCTTGGCCACCATATTGTCTTTTAACTTTAAAATTAAAGTTGGGCAGGTGTTGTGGTGCAGTAGGTTAATCTGCTGCTTGCTATGCCTGTATCCCATTTTACAGTGCCAATTCAGGTTCTAGCCACTTGAAGTTTCTGATCCAGCTTCCTACTAATGCGCCTGGGAGGCAACAGATAATGATCCAAACTTGCATTCCTGAATACCCAATGGGAGACCCAGATGGAATTCCTGGCACCAGGCTCCAAGCTAACCTAGTCCTGTTATAGGCTTTTGGGGAGTGAACTAGCAGATAGAAGATTTCTCTCTCTCTCTCTCTCTCTCTCTCTCTCTCTTCCTCCCTCCCTCCCTTCCTCCCTCTCCTTTTCCCTCCTTCTCCCTCCCCGTTCCTGTCTTTCCCTCTCTCTCTCTTTCAAATAAATTAATTTAATTAAACTAAATTAAAACAAGCATTTCTGGATTTCTCTATTTGATACTAACTACGCGATCTTGGGCAAGTTATTTAGCTATAAGCCTCATTCCCAACTCTACAATGGATACAATATTCTGTGTGAATAGAACAGACTTTCTTGTGTGTACCTGACTTTGCATATGGTAGACCCTTCCTGCCCTTTGCCTCCTATTGCAGGTCCTTGAGAAATATTTTCGGTTCTATTTTCTTCCTGGGTGGCATGACTTGAATGTGTGCCTTCTAAAACCCAAGTGCCGCTAATGTGATAGCACTGGGTGTGGTTCTTAGTGGAGGCCAGTGTCATGACTCAATAGGTTAATCCTCCGCCTGCGGCGCCAGCATCCCATGTAGGCACCGGGTTCTGGTCCCAGTTGCTCCTCTTCCAGTCCAGCTCTCTGCTGTGGCCCAGGAAGGCAGTGGAGGATGGCCCAAGTGCTTGGGCCCCTGCACCCACATGGGAGACCAGGAAGTGGCACCTGGCTCCTGGCTTTGCATCGGCGTAGTTCCGGCCATTGCGGCCATTTGGGGGGTGAACCATCATATGGGGGACCTTTCTCTCTGTATCTCTCTCTCTCACTATCTATAACTCTACCTGTCAAAGAAAAAAAAAAAGAGGTAAGTAGTTTAAGTAGTTTATGAGGGCTCCGCACTCATGAATGGGATAGGGCCCTTAGGAAAAAGGCTTTGTTCAAGGTTTATCTAGCTTGCTCTTCCTCTCTCTTGCCCTTCTATTTTCCACTGTGTGAGGATGCAGCCAGATGCTGGCACCTTGACAGATGCTGGTGCACTGACATTGGACTTCGTAATCCCCAGAACTGTGAGAAATAAATTCCTTTTTAAATATTTTTATTTATTTATGTTCATTCATTTGTAAAGCAGAGACTGAAAATGTGAGGTAGAGACAGACAGAAATATATCTTCTGTCTACTGCTGGTTCATTCCCAATAACATCTACAGTCGCTGGTGCAGAGCCAGTTCAAAGCTGGCCTAGGGGCCGATGCCATGGCTCACTTGGCTAATCTTCCACCTGCGGCGCCGGCACCCCGGGTTCTAGTCCCGGTTAGGGTGCCGGGTGCTAGTCCCGGTTGCTCCTCTTCCAGTCCAGCTCTCCGCTATGGCCCAGGAGGGCAGTGGAGGGTGGCCCAAGTGCTTGGGTCCCTGCACCCACATGGGAGACCGGGAGGAAGCACCCGGCTCCTGGCTTCGGATCGGCACAGCACTGGCCGGCCGTAGCGGCCATTAGGGTAGTGAACCAACGGAAGGAAGACCTTTCTCTCTTTCTCTCTTTCACTGTCTTTAACTCTACCTGTCAAATAAAAATAAATCAAAAAATTTTAAAAAGCCAGCCTGGGTCTACCACTTGAATAGCAGGGACCCAAGCGCTTGGCTCATCACTTGCTGCCTCCCAGGGTGTGCATTAGTAGGAAGCTGGAATCAGAAGCAAAGCTGAGACCAGAGCCCACGTGGAAAATGGGTGTCCCAGACAACAGCTTAACCACTTTGCCAAAAGCATGCCCCAATTTTCTGTTCTTTAAAAACTATGCAGTCTCAGATATTCTTGTTACAGTAGCACAAAATGGACTAAGACGCAGGATAACCGTTTGTCCATGGAATTGTCAGTGATTTTCAGATTCATATGGCATAAAGACCAAATCCTTGGCTTCTATGTTAAGTCTGAATACCTTAAGAATGCTTTCTTAAATGTCTACCCTAAACACTTTAGGATTTTAAGCATAGTTCCAGCTAGCCTTATTTAAACAAGCTGCCAACTGATGTTTAGGAAGACGTGAAAAAGAATATGGCGCTAGTTGGAGTGAGAAATGGATAACTAATACTGTGATTTCTATTTTCAAAATCAATAAAATGTAGATCCCCTTTGGTCTCTCCTCCTGACTGAACAGGCTGCTTCAGTATTTGAGATTTGTGTTCAGTAACATTGTACTACTTACATCTGAAACCTCAGAATGGTTGGGGAAATAACCAAATAATTTCACCTTTGATCCAAATTCAATCACTTTCTCATGACCAGGAATTCAAATCAATTCTCTCACACCAATAACCATCACCAGATTTTCTGTCCTGATTTGGATCTGTGCACCCAAACTAATAAAGCCAGCATGTCTCCATTCCAAAATGAGCACAGCACTTCTGTTTCAAAGGGGATCTGGCTCAGTGCAAAGAAGACAGACTCCATTCTCCCCCACTTAATGTTCTACGTGATGGAGAGGGAAAGACTCTGCCTCATCATCACCTCACCTGCAAAACGGAAGCACTCATTCATTCTTGTATGAAAGACCATCACTGGCCGGTGCCACGGCTCAATAGGCTAATCCTCCGCCTGTGGCGCCGGCACCCCGGGTTCTAGTCGCAGTCGAGGCACCAGATTCTGTCCCGGTTGCCCCTCTTCCAGTCCAGCTCTCTGCTGTGGCCCAGAAAGTGCAGTGGAGGATGGCCCAAGTGCTTGGGCCCTGCACCTGCATGGGAGACCAGGAGAAGCACATGGCTCCTGGCTTTGGATCAGTGCGGTGTGCTGGCTACGGCCACTTGTGTGGTGAACCAATGGAAAAGGAAGACCTTCTCTCTGTCACTTTCTCTCACTGTCCACTCTGCCTGTTAAAAAAAAAAGACCATCGCATGCTGGACATGGCACCAGACATCAAGGATACAGCAGTGAATCCAGTGCAAAGAATCCCTGCTTTCAAGAAGCTTATATTCAAGATACAGAGGCAGACATTAACAAGTATTTGAATAAATGCTGCATCATCTGCAATAAGTCCATATTAGAAACTAACATGGAGAAAAGCAAAGCGGGTTGAGAAGACAGAGTGCTGGGCCAGATGAGGGTGGGTGGTTGATACTAAGAGACCTCAGAATAGGCATTGCCTGCCTCCAAGGCAGTCTGGAGAATTAGCAAAAAAAGGAGTTCTGGCAAACTGTGGGTGAATTATGAAGGATGGAAGCTGAAATGGTAACCTTAAAGACGGAGCAACAATGAACCTAATGAATTAAATTAGCACACTCTGGAGATCAGCACACTCTCCAGCTTTCATGTACATAAGTTGGGTTTGAATCCCGTCTTTGAAGTGGATAGTGAAAGAAAGCTTCAGGGCCCAGTGCTGTGGTGTAGCAGATAAAGCACCTGCCTGCAGTGCTGGCATCACATATGGGTGTTGGTTCGAGTCCCCACTGCTCCACTTCCAATCCAGCTCTCTGGGAAGCAGTAGAAGATGGCCCAAGTCCTTGGGCCCTGCATCCACATGGGAGACCCAGAGGAAGCTCCTGGCTCCTGGCTTTGGATGAGCACAGCTCTGGTAGTTGCAGCCATCTGGGGAATGAACCAGTGGATAGAAGACCTCTCTCTGTCTCTCTTTGCCTCCGCCTCTCTGCAACTCTGCCTTTCAAATAAATAATTAAAATCTTAAAAAAAAGAAGAAGAAAGAAAGCTTCAGTCACTTCAGCTATCTGCATCTCAATTTTTGTCCTCAGGAAAATGGGGATGATACACTGTTTCCCTCAGGAAGGCTCCTAAGGTTTATCAAACGTCAATCCTCTCTGATGTAGCCATGTGGAAGGGCTAGTCCTTGTAGAAAGAGCCAGCTTTCCAGAACTGGTCTGGGAAAAGTCCACCTCATCAAGCATAGGTCGTCACCTCCCAGTCTAAGTGTCAACATATGATTTTTATTGTTCAGACTCAGGTAGTCAAACTTCAGTAAATTTTAGAAGCACTTACCCTCTTCAGCAAACCGCAGAATCTATGAGTGTCTTCAACTCAAGTGAATGCTGGGGTGTCTAGTGGTGACTCAGTATTAGTGTCGGGGACGGAAATTGAAGTCACTCCAACAAAGGATGCAAATGGGTGCTGGTAGCCCCACTGAGCTTCATCAAGCTCAACACAGGGCAGAAAGCATACGAAATTCTTAGGTACATCCTTCCCTTTCGCATGGCCGAGTTCCTCTGTGGTTGGAAGATACTCAGCTGACAGGTGCTGTCACCTGCCGCTGACGACTGCAGAGGTTTTGGGAGAGCTCTCAGAAGAATACTGCTGCTCTGACATTCCGTACTCACCTCCCAAGTGATTCATCTCCACTTGAAACTGAACGGAATCCCATTAATTATCACTTCAGGTAGTAAATCAGTTTCTCGGATGTGAAAGGAATGCTGCCACCCGAGCCCCTCTTTTTGTCTGGGATCCCCGGAGGGTTATTACAGATGGTATTGAACTCATAAGAATAATTTTAGCATTACTGCAACAACAAAGCATTTTGTAAATGTATAACCTTGTTTTTCTTAAAAAGCCCTGAATAACTGTGAAGTCACATTGCTGGCTGAAGTGTGATAGCTCTTCTCTCTCTGTGCTCCCTCCAACTTTAAAAGCTTGTATTCAGTCTCTGGCTTTAAAGTCAAGGCAATGTGCTCATTGACTGTGCTGCCATAATTGTGTTAATGACAAGACACGAAGGCTACATTGTTAGATAGGTCGCTTATCATCACTATTTATTTAGTTCGCTCTGCCAAGTCGGAATTATACTTTTTATACATTGTGGTTAGGAGCCAGTCATTTAAAGTGCTTCAGTGTTGAAACAACATTTTTTTACAAGTCTTTTAGCTGTAGTTTGAGAGGAAAAAAAAATTGTCCACACCACCATTAAACAGGGTTCAAAGTAAGTCCTTGCTGAAAGATGTGAAGTTTGAACTCTTAGGAAATGAAATCTTTGATCTCCAGAATGATTAGTGAAAACATTTTTGTACACAGGCTCATTTTTATCTCATGTTAAAGAAAATAATACCGCTTAATCTACATAATAGTTCTCATTCTAATGCCTCAAGTCAACCTTTGTTACTAGTGTCCAGAACTGCCCGAGAGCCCTCCGCTCATTGATGAAGGAAGGAACTGGACAAAAGCCTATCTTTCAGGCATCACAGCTATTTGGCTGAAGGCAGAAGGATCTTATTTATACGGTACCATCATCATATTTTGAAAGGATGATATTTCAAAGACATGAAATTCTGAGTCTTTTTTTCCAAATGAAAGTTAATGGAGACTTAATACAAAAAAGAAAGAACTATGAGTCATTAGACTGAGTTGTGGAAGCAATAGGATATCCCCAAGCTACTCTGTGGAAATGGGAAGCATGGCCTTTGGAATAAGAAAGGATGATGAATGCTAGGGTAATTAGCACATATGCTGAGCAAATTCCAGACCCACCTGCCAAAAAATATATGCAAGAGTAGAATGGCAAAATAGAATGCTCAAATTGCCCTCAAGTTTTACCTTCATTCTTCTCATCTTGCTGTTGCTTGCTTTAGATGCATTTTTTTTAAGATTTATTTTTATTTATTTGAAAGTCAGAGTTACAGAGAGTCAGAGGCAGAGGCAGAGAGAGAGAGAGGTCTTCCATTAGCTGGTTCACTCCCCAATTGGCTGCAGGAACCAGGAACATCTTCCAAGTCTTGCACGCGGGTGCAGGGGCCCAAGCACCAGGGCCATCTTCCACTGCTTTCCCAGGCCACAACAGAGAGCTGGATCAGAACAGCCAGGACTCGAACCAGCGCCCATATGGGATTCCAGCACTGCAGATGGAGGCTTTATCCACTAAGCCACAGTGCCGGCCCCATTAGATGTATATTAATGTACCATTTATTTACTAGATGATTATACTGTTTAGGCTCTGGGATACAGCAATGAACTAAACCAAGCCTCTGACCTCATGGATAAGCATTCTTGTACATGAATCCTATGCATTGGAGCTAGAATTTCTCTAGCATATTCCTGGAGAATATTGTGGCTGGAACATATATGATTATCTTCAGTGTTATTAACTACTAATATTGCTGAATTGTTCTGCAACCTGGTTGTATCAATTTACATCAGTGAGAGTCTCTATTCATTTCAACAACCCTTGGTGTTTTCAGATTTTCTGATTCTATACATTTAATGAGTGAGAAATTCTGTATTACCACAAACTGAATTTTCATATTGTGACTGTTAGAGAGATTGGGTATCTTTCTCGTTGAGCTACTCAGTTTGTTGGTTGTCGGCTACTTCATTTACTCATTTGCCTTTTTATGACAACTCCCCACTTAATTTTTACTTGCTTATTTTTTAATTGTTTTATCTTTTTTTCATTGTTTCCTTACAAGTTTTCTTTTTGTTCAGGCTAATCATGCTCTGTCAGTTATGTGCTGAAATAATTTTACCCTATCTGTGCTTTCCTTTTCTATTTCTAGTATAATTTGCTATATGGAAGTTTTTAATGTTGCCACATTTTCCTATTTTTTTCTTTAGAGATTTGCTACTAAATTGCCTTTTCCTACACTCAAGTCATAAAGGCATTGTCTAATTTCCTGTAGAGGTTTTTAATGTGTTGCTTTCATGGTTAGGTCTCTGATTTACCAGGAATGGATTTGTGAATTTGATATGAAATAGGAACTCAATTTTTTCCTATATGGTTTACCAGTGTCAGTGTGGTGGATCATGAATTTGTAGTGTCAGCCCAGCTATACATTATAGTTCTGTATGTGCATAGATCTCTTCTGGACAATCAGTCTCATCTCTTTTACCCACCCATTCCCATCTCATTCTTGTATCATTTGCTACACACGCAGTTTTAGTGATAATATTTCTTGCCATGTAATATAGCATACCCTGTCTCTACTTCTAAATCACCTTAGTGCATTGCATTTCCATGTTAATTTTACAATCCTCTGTTAGTTTACATTTTTCAAGTTTCATTTAAATTTTGATTAGACTTAATAAATTAACTTGAGGAGAAATTACACCATTATGATGACAATTCCTCTTATCCATGAAAATGTTGGGCGTCTCCATTTATCTGAATCTCCTCAATGTTTTAAAGTTTTTCTACTTACTACTTGTTAAATTCTTTGTTTGGTAGAGGTTTAGGCTTGTGATTGTGAAGTAACTTGATAGCATTTCATTGCAAAAATTAAAAGAAAAATGAGAAAGGAAGGAGGAAGGAAGATGAGAGGGAGAGAGGGAGTATAAGTTGGAAAGTATTATTACATTCTTAAAACCAAAATTCTTGGGGCCAGCACTGTGGCACAGCAGGTTATTGCCCTGGCCTGAAGCGCCGGCATCCCATATGGGTGCCAGTTCAAGACCCAGCTGCTCCGCTTCCCATCCAGCTCTATGCTATGGCCTGGGAAGGCAGTAGAAGATGGCCCAAGTCCTTGGGTCCCTGCACCCACATGGGAGACCCAGAAGAAGCTCCTGGCTCCTGGCTTCTGATCGGCGCAGCTCCGGCTGTTGCGGCCATCTGGAGAGTGAACCAGTGGATGGAAGACCTCCGTCTCTCTGCCTCTCCTCTCTCTGTGTAACTCTTTCAAATAAATAAATAAATCTTAAAAAAAAAAAAAAAGAAATTCTTAAAACGTGAAATTTGTTCCCAATTTATAAATAAAAAAGTTTAAAAATTTTCCCCTTTAATGTTTTGTACTTCTCAAAATTTTTGTTGGAATCTTTTTCCTGAGTGGAATATCCTTTTTAAACATTTTTCTGGTTGTTACTAATTTACAGGAACACATTGCCTTTTTCTATATTGATTATTTTTTTTACAATCTTCTTCTTTTTTAAAGAAAGTAAATTTTTTTATTTGAAAGTTCGAGTTACATCAGAGAAAGGGAGAAACAGAGAGAAAGGTCTTCCACCCACTAGTTCACTCCTCAAATGACCAGAACTGCTGGAGCTGGGCTGATCCAAAGCCAGGAGACAAGAGCTTCTTCGAGGTCTCCCACATGGGTGCAGGGGCCCAGGCACTAGGGCCGTCTTCTACTGCTTTCCCAGGCCATAACAGAGCGCTGGATCAGAAGAGGAGCAGCCAGGACTTGAAGTGGTGCCCATATGGGATGCCAGCCCCTTAACAACCTTCTTGAAATCTCTTTTTAGTCCTAAATCTTGTTTATACATGCTCTTTGCTTTACTTTTATTTTAACATTTAGTTAGTTAGTTGAAAGGCAGAGAGAAAGAGACAGAGAGATAGAGATCTTTCAACCTCTAGTTCATTCCCTAAAGGCCCACAACAGCCAATACTGAGCCAGGCCAAAGCCAGAAGCCTTGAACTTGATCTGAATCTTTCATTTGGCTGGCAGTGACCCAAACACTTGAACCTTAATTCGCTGCCTCCATGGGTGAACATGAGAGAAATCTTGAATCAGAAGTGGAACCAGGATTCAAACAGGTAATCTTGACATGGGATTGGGCATACCAAGCAATGACTTAAGTTGTGTCAAACACATTTTTTATCATGTCACTGTGAATTATAATTATTATCTTTTCTTATTTCTAATTTTTTAATTCTTTACCACATATCAAAAATAACTAGAACCTCCAGCACAAAAATGTATGCAAATGGTGTTATTGCTCATTCTACCTGAAATTTTACAATTTCATGATTAAGTGCAATGTTTGCTGTAGATTTAGCAAAAATTGTGTTTCTTTCAGTTGACAGATAGCCTAATTATAGACTGCTATTAACTTGCATCACAAAGAAGTATTAAATTTCATCAGATACCTTTTATGCATCTGGAAATTGATCCCAGATAGTTTTTCCTTTAATTTGTTAATGGAATTATTTACCTGAATAGATTCCTGAATGTTAAACCAATTTTGCATTTCTTAATATACTCAATCTGATCATGATGTATATATTATAACATATTGATGTATCCATTATTTATTTTATCTATTTTAATTGTGGTCAAAAATAAAATTGGCAGAGTCTGGGAAAAATGAGAATTTGTTTTTCAATGGGTGCAAAGTTTCAAGTTTTGCAAGATGAAAATGTATGGAGATTGACCGTAAAACAATAGTTAAGTACACTCTTAAAAATGAATAAGATGAATATATACCTCATGACCAGATTGAGTATATTAAAAAATACAAAATTGGCTAAACATCCATCCACCTACTGACGGTCATCTTAGTTGCTTCCAGGTTTTGACAGTCATAAATAAAGCTGTTATACACATCATGAGTAGGTTTTGGTATGAACAAGTTTTTAACATCTTTGGGTAAATACCAAGGAGCATGATTGCTGTATCACAGAGTAAGAGTTTAGTTTTCCAAGAAATTGCCAAACTGTCTTCCAAAGTGATATACCATTTTGATCTCCATTAGCAATTGTACTTCCTCATAAGAATTTGATATTTTCAGTGTTTTGGATTTCAGCCACTCTGATAGGTGTGTGGTGGCATCTAATTGTTTCAATTTGCATTTCCCTGATGACATATTATGTAGAGCATCTTTTTATATGCTTATTTGCCATCTGTATATCTTGTTTGGTGAAGTGTCTGTTACAGTCTTTGGCCGTAGGTTAGGTTTTAAGGTTTTAATAACCTAATAAAATTAGAACTATTTACTTTTTTTGTTTGTTTGTTCCTAGAACAGTTTGGTTTTGGTTGGGATTATCTGTTCCCTAAATGTTTGACAGACATGATATTTAAAATCATTTGGATCTGATGTCTTTAATGCAAAAGTATTTTAACTGCTTGTATGATTTGTTTAATATTTTCATGTCTATTCAGATTTTTCTTTCATCTTTGCATATTTTAGTAAATTGTAATTTTCTTGAAATTTTTCTTATTTAATTTTTCAAGTATATTCACTGTGTGTTTCCAATATTTTCATATTAAATTTGTACATTTTCTTTTTATGTCTTAGTTTTATTCTTCATGTTTTTATTCATGTCTTACATCATCCTTTAATCTCAGTTTTGTTATAAATTTAATGATATTTTAATCTTCAAAAATATCTAGGCTTTTAAAGAATTCTTTGTCCTATGTATTTTTTTATTTTATTAATTTCTCTCCTGATTTTTAACATTTCCTTACTAGTTTCCTTTATTTTATTCTGTTGAATTTTCTCTAATTTTTTGAGTTGAAGAGTAATTTAATAATATTCAATCTTTCTTCTCTTATGAACATTTAAGGCTATCATTTTTCTTATATGTAACCCTTCAGGTTCACTTTATAAATTTTGTTGTGTGATATTTTCATTTTTATTATATTTTAAATATTTCTCATTGTTATGATTTCTTCTTTGACATAGTATCTTTGAATATTTTTAAAGGTTAACAGAATTTTGGAAGGTGTTTTTTAGTTTATTTTGATGACTATGTTATTTCACTATTGATTGCATCTTTAACTAGAGCTGATAAACTTATTTTAAAATTGAGTCCCTATCTCCAGTAATGACAAAAACAATTTGCTTTTTTTAATTTTAATAAATAAAATAGTAAAAAGGTTCTAGGATATGCAATGTTCATTATAAACCCCAACTAAGTTGTTGGCTAATGTTCTACAATATGCAATATCATTATAGTAAGTTGAAAATCGCCATCCTTTCTTTTATTAATGTTTTTATTTGAGAGACAGAAAGACACACAGAGAAAGAGAGAGACAGAGAACTCCCATCCACTATTTCATTTCCCAAATGTTCCAAATGACGTGGGGTGTGCCAGGGCCAAAGCCTGGAGCCAGTAACATAATCTAAGCCTCCCCGTGAGTAGCAGGAACCCAATTACTTGTACCATCATCTGCGCCTCCCAGAGCTTGCATTGGTGGGAAACTGGAATTGGGAAAAAGAGCTGGGAATCAAACTTCCATGTGTGACACAGGTGTTTTAACTTCTAGGCTAAACACCTGCTCTTGTGGTTTTTTTTTTTTTTTTTAAGCATTTCTCCTTTTAGTTTTTTACATAAAAAGCAGACTAGCTTGGGCTTGGGAATAAGGCAGATACTTGCCCTCCATTGGAACAGGGAAGGCCAGTGCAATATAGGTGATTCCACAGCCTCCAAGCTGGCAGCATCCTGCGGCTCAGTGAAGAAACAAGGGTGTTGGCCCGGTGAGGTAGAGGGAAGTTCTCCAGAACTTTGGCAACAGTATATTAGTGTGGTTCACTTCTTTTATTTTAAGTTAAACATCAAAAACAAAATTACAAGTTACTAGCCATACAACTCAAATTTTGTGTTGTTATTTGATTATCATCAAACATATTATGTTCCTAGCTTTAAAAGACTCAAACTAGGATTTATGTAATTTGTTGACATCTATGCTGAATAGGTTTAAGTCAGATAATAGATTTTTTAAAAGAAAATAAAGCAATGTGTCCAAATGTAATGTTTTCATAATAAAAATAGACGACATGCTCACTGAAAAAGAAAATATCTTTTCTTTTGATGAAAATGTAGTGCTGTTTGTTCATCCTAAACCTCTATGGTCTAGAACACAATTTACTCTTAGTGAATAAAACCCTGTCTACCTAACTACTCTTCTACATGATTCCTAGTGGATATAATCACAAGGAATATTGGAGGCAAATACAAGAGAGTAGTGAAGATTGGATCTCACCTGGTCATCTCGGCTGTTAGTCTCTCTTCAACTATGTGTGACATATCAGTCTACTTTTCATTACTTTAACATACTCAAGAAGGGCTTATGGGGAAAGAAAAGTATTGCTTCGGCTTACAGCTTGGAGGTTGGAGTTCAAGGTCAGGTGGCCCCATGGGGCTGTTCGTTGTAGAAGTGGAGGAATGATCACATGAGGGACCAGGAAGCAGAGAGAACAGGTGGGTCAAAAATAAACTCGAATAATGCACCCTCTCTTGACAACCATCATCATGGACATACCACTAACAATCTCCCACCCGGTCCATCTCCCAGACACCACAATTAGATCAAGTCGCCACCTTAACCCATCAAATTAACATGAAGACATCAGAGTTTAGACATCTGTGTAAGTTTTGGGATGACTACTCCTACTCAACACATAACATGTGAAACCAAACAGCTTCTTTTGCCCACTTAGCAAACACGGGGTGGAGCCTATCTGGGAAGTTCTCAATGTTTCTCTTTCCTGGCACCTCCCCTATCTACTATGTCTTCTTAAGGTAGGAATGTTTCTTGGTCAAGAGCAGTTGTTGGGGGACGCCCCACCACCGTAGTCTCATGAGAAGAAAATGAGAGCAGAGAGAACATGAAGGAAAAAGCCAGGAGAGGAGGCATTTAACCCAACCTGGGTCATTATGTAATCTAGTCCCTCCTTTCGTGAAAAGCAGCATGTGCAGGCAAAAGCAGGCCACTGCGTCTGAATCAGTGCCTTGTTTCTGTCTGCAGCAGGTTTCACAGATCCTTTTCTTTGAGAAGGAGTGATGAAGACAACAGCATCAAGCTTCCGTCCCATAACTTAGTCTCCAGTAGTTCCATTATTTCACCATCATTGCCTGCAGACTGGTGACAACGGGCAAGGCCGTTGCCACATCCAAAGAGAGGTGTCCTAGTACTGAGAGACTGAAAGCCTTCCATGACCAGTTTCTCTCCTTGATCTCATGATCTATTAAACGTAGAAGTGCAAAAGGTGATTACATCCATCATAACTAAAGGTGACTGAGAAGGGGAAGAATATGAGGCTGAGAATAAAAGATAGATGGTATCACCAGTACAAGGGGATATTTGGCACTTAAATGAAGTGAATGTAATACCAAGGTTAGTTAATTCATTCACCTACCAGGTATTTACAATAACAATATCGAGCATTTGCAAAGCATTTTCTAGAACTGGGTCCTTTACATTTATCCATTTATTGAACATTTACAACAACCCTCTGATACTGCTGTCTCTCTTTTGTAGCCGGTCCAACTGGGCACAGAAAAATTAAAGATGATATTTTACTAGGTGGCAGAGTTGAACCTCTAACTCAGGCAGACTTACAAGGTCCAGGTGCTCCTTAACCAGTCTGCCATATAGTTTCTCAATGTAATATGGTGTATAGACTTATTAGGATATGTACACAGGGCCGGCGCCGCGGCTCACTAGGCTAATCCTCCGCCTAGCGGCGCCGGCACACCGGGTTCTAGTCCCGGTCGGGGCGCCGGATTCTGTCCCGGTTGCCCCTCTTCCAGGCCAGCCCTCTGCTGTGGCCCGGGAGTGCAGTGGAGGATGGCCCAGGTGCTTGGGCCCTGCACCCCATGGGAGACCAGGAAAAGCACCTGGTTCCTGGCTCCTGCCACCGGATCGGCGCGGTGCGCCGGCCGCAGCGCGCCGGCCGCGGCGGCCATTGGAGGGTGAACCAACGGCAAAAGGAAGACCTTTCTCTCTGTCTCTCTCTCTCACTGTCCACTCTGCCTGTCAAAAAAAAAAAAAAAAAAGGATATGTACACAGTAGAGTGTGCATCAATACAAAGATGGCACCTAAACTACCAACAAGATGTAGAATTTATTCCCTGACCTCAAGGAGACTGCAGTCTACAAAGGTGATGGTCAAGTAAATAGCTAAGTGATTTGCAGTATTGAAGTGTAACACACATAAGAACAAGCAGCTATGAGAGAACCTAAGAAGCTAAGAATGATTCTTGTGGATTCATGCCAAATGGGAGAAATGGTATCTCCGCGGAGTCTTAAAATATAAACAGTACTTATTCACACAAAGAGAACTGAGGGGGAAGAGTTCCAGGAAGAGTATTAAGAATATACAAAGGCTGCTTCAGTGTATCCAAGAGACTCACTGCAGATGCTTATCTAGAGAAACGATGGGAAAAGCCAAGGCAAGACAGCCAAGCTCAGGTGACAGAGCTCCTTTCAAGAGATGGGTCCCAGGGCCAACACTGTGAGATAGCAAGTAAAGCTGCCTGCAACACCCATACACAGGCATTTCATGTGGCACCTGTACTTGTCCTGGCTGCTCCACTTTCAATCCAGCTCCCTGTTAATAGCCTGGGAAAGCAGCAGAAGATGGCCCAAGTGCTTGAGTCCCTGCACCCATGTAGGAGACTTGATGAAGCTTCTGGCCCCTGGCTTTAGCCTGACCCAGCCCTGGCCGTTGTGGCCATCTGGGGAGTGAACCAGCAGATGGAAGATTCTCTCTCTCTCTCTTTCTCTCTCTCTCTCTAACTCTGACTTTCAAAATGAATGGACAAATCTTAAAAAAAAAAAAAAAAAAAAGTTGCTCAGCTTTACTCAAATTAGCTATGCCAAGAAATCAAGTAGACAAACTAAGTCATAAAACTCACACAAAGTCATCTTCACAGGGTCCTAAATAACTTGCACAACAAGAAACAACACAGCATGCAAAAGCAGAGAGAAACAGACTTTTTTGACTCTGACAAGTCGCCAGACTGCAACATGCCAGACAGATAAATTATATTGTTCAGTAATTTTTCATGTGTTTCTCCTTTCGTTCTCTCCACCAGACTCTTTAGTTCCTTGAGTACAGAAATCATGTCTATATAATATCCAAATCCCTATAAAAACAGCCCAAAGAGCACATTTTAGATGTGTTAACATTACTTCTCACTGGTGAACACCAGGTCCCCACCATGATTATTTACATCTCGTGTGCTTTGTTAACATTTTTCAAGACCTTAGTATCTTTGACCTCTAAGGAAAAAAAATCATAAAACTTTCTCGACAGGCATGAGTTAGCTTATTATCCTTGTTTGAAACCAATTTATCAAAAGTGAATTTTATCCCCCAGAATATCATAGCTCTCTTATAGTCATTGTGGTGTAAATATGGATTTTCATATAGTTACTAAATTAACATTATTTTTCCTGTATTTTCCAACTGCTATAAGAATGAATGGGCAATATGTTTTTGTAACACACTGTTTTCCTAGCTCCTTCAGAAAAAAACTTTAAACCATTAGGGAAATCAGCACTTTTGGCATTTGATTAAAACATTGTATTTGTTTTACCCTGGAGGCTAAATAAGATGGAAGTCTCTCCCCAATGTATGAAGTTCTTTTAAGACCACATACAGGGCCAGCAACGTGGCACACTAGGTTAATCCTTTGCCTGCGGCTCTGGCATCCCATATGGGTACTGGGTTCTAGTCCCGGTTGCACCTCTTCCAGTCCAGCTCTTTGCTGTGGCCCGGGAAGGCAGTGGAGGATGGCCCAACTGCTTGGGCCCCTGTACCCACATGGGAGACCAGGAGAAGCACCTGGCTCCTGGCTTCGGATCGGCGTAGCTCTGGCCGTTGTAGCCATTTGGGGGGTGAACCACCAGATGGAAGACCTTTCTCTCTGTCTCTCTCTCTCTCACTGTCTGTAACTCTACCTGTCAATTAAATAAATAAAAAATCTTAAAAAAAAAAAAAGAAGACCACATACAAGGTTACTTGTATGTGGCCATGCCACATAGGTTCAGATGATAAAGCACTCTGTTAATTTTCTTCAATCTAATGTAGACACAGTAGGCGATAAAGTTCCCTAACCTCTGCTGAACTTATGTAACCCTGTATTAAATTAAATTACACTACAGAGATTATATAGATAAGCATACAGTATGGAAAGCAATTGATACAAAACCTCATGGGAAAGGGATATCTGCTTTTACAAAACATTTTACTCTTGACTGACACAAGTGTCAAAAGAAAGGCAAATCCAAGTATTTGCTAATTTCAGGTGTCATTTATTCAAAGTGTATCTATTAAGCACCTATGATGTGCAAGGCACTGTGTTAGGCTTTGGGAATACAGATCCATATATATTTCCAAATACATGGAAAGTGGGACCATGATGTAGCATAGTCTTTGGGATGTCTGGGGAAGGTCCTGCACATGGCAGACAAACTTCTCGTGGGAAGGTAGTCACTAGCTCTTATCATTATCTTTGTCTTAGGTAGACACTAGACACTAAAGCAGTTGTTCTCGGAAGTCCACTTTGCTCAATTCTCTCAACTAGTATTAATTCATTAACTCAGGGCAAGAACCAAAAAAAAAAAAATCTGTCTATACACGCACACGTTCCACCAGACTTCCGAGCTACTTGCCAGCTACTCCATACTGAATTTCCTCATGTGTCATCACGTGCCTGTCCCTGGATATCTCCAGTCCACTGGCACACAGCAAAGAAATTAATATCTGGTTCTCATTAGTTTGTCTCCCAGCATCAGACCATGTCTTTCAACCCACCTCAGAAGGCGGATTTTGAGAGGAGTTCTTCTACACTAAGAAAGGCCTTGCCTTACGTGTACCAATGCTGGTAACTTACTAAATGGAAAAAATATGCCCCTGCTTGAAGACAGTGACCCAATTCAGTCTTAGTCACACTCTCAGAGCTTGGTTTCAAGGGAGTTCAAGAAAAATAAAAGCCCTAGATCCCACTGGGAAGTTAAAAAGATCAGCCTAAGTACATATTGGAGCATTGTTTTGCTTATTAGAATTCCTCACTATTCAGTGTAGTTCAAAGAAGGTTGGTAGAACTTTGCCTCCAGGTTTCTAAAAACAATGCTTTTGCTATAGCTCCTTTCTCATTCTTAATATTTCTGTAAGCAATAGATTTCTCCAAGTGTGTTATATGCCTCTCGAAGAAGAAACTCTAAACCTTTAAATGATTCATCTGTTCTGAACTCAACCACTCATGAGGCCACCATATGTCTTGTCAATTCCTCATACTTTGAATTGCACTTTCTATTTGAGGTCCAGTGGTTTGTTTTGTTTTTTTAATCAACGATGAAAAAGCTTGTCTTTATGTCATTCTTAATAGTTTGTTAAGTACATGTAAAAAATACATGAATGTTCAAAATAAATGGAACGTGTCCTGTTTGGTATTTCTATAGAACAAAGAGCAAGAAAGGCAAATTCTTTAAAGTCATTCAGAAAGTTTCCTCAGCAATATGGTGAGGATGAAAGCATAGACTAATGCTGAGAGGTTGGTAACTGACTTGGACACTTGCTACCCCATTTAAGAACTTTTCTCTGGTAATCCCTAATGATCTACATTTTCCCAGAAACTGTTTGGGTGATCAGCATTTTTACGAAAGTAGGTCTGATATCTTGGCATTTAAATCACAGAGTCAATAATTTTTTTTGAAAAAAATCATCTGTTCTAGGTTAAGAAAATTCTCTTCTATCCTTAGTTTACCAAGAACTTCTCTACAGTCATGAATGGATGTTATGTTTTATCCAATGTGGTTCTTTTTCCTGCATCCTTTGAAATAATTGAAAGATTTTTCTCCTTTTTTAAGATTTTATTTATTTCTTTGAGAAGTAGAGTTGCAGAGAAAGAGAGACAGAGAGATAGGTTTTCTATCCTATGGTTCACTCCCCAAATGGCCACAACAGCCAGAGCTGAGCTGATCCAAACTCAGGAGCCAGGAGCTTCTTCCAGGCCTCCCACATGGGTTCAGGGGCCCAAGGACCTGGGCCACCTTCCACTGCTGTCCTGGGCCTTAAGCAGAGAGCTGGATCAGAAGAGGAGCAACTGGAATACGAACTAGTGCCCAATTGGGATGCCAGAGGCTTAGCCTACTACACCATAGGGCTGGACCCTAGGATTTTTTTCCTTTATTCTATTAAAGTGGGCCATTCATTGATTATTTTTTGAACATTAAACCAAGCTTACCTTCCTGAATAAACCTGACTTTGTTATGATGTATTTATTATTTTGATATATTACTAGTTTCTATTTTCTAATATTTCCCTTGGACTTTTGCAGCTATGAGAAATTACCTCATAGTACACACTTTTTAAAAAAACATTGACAAGTTTTATTATCAAATAACAAACTTTTAGCTTTGCTTTTTTTTACTCTTGTAAATGTGTTTCCCTTTTTTCACTATTATCTATTTTTATCTTTAATGTTTCTTCTACATTTTTGAGATTTTTCACTTGTGGATTCTTTCCCCAAATTTCTTGAAATCAGTTTTCACAGTAGTGATTGCCAACCATTCTTCTGTTCTTCAATACCCATTTAAGGCTATAACTTCTCTAAGTATGGTCAGCAAATCCCTAAAAGTATTGGTATGTTATATCTTATTTTCATTTAGTCCTAAATGTTTTCTAACTTCCATAGTGGTTTCTTTTATTTAAAAAAAGAAGCTATTTATTTAAAAGGAAGAGTTTCAGAGAGAGAGAAAGACAGGGAAGTTTCATCCCCTGGCCGACTCCCCAAGTGCCTACAAAGGCTGAGGTCAGGCAGAACTGAAGCTAGGAGCTTCCTCCATGTCTCTTGTGGGTGGCAAGAGCACAAACACTTAGGCTATCCTCCACTGTCCTCCCAAACACATTAGTAGGGATCTGGATCAGAAGTGGAACAGCAGGGACAGGAACCAAAACCCATATGGGATGCTGGCATTGTCAACAGCCATCCAACCTGCCATGACAGAATGCCACATCCCCTTATTGATTTCTTACTTTCTACATAAATTTTCATGAAAGTGTTAATTAATTTCCAAATGTTTGGTGTATGTATATTTATTGATTTCTACCTTAATTACATTGAGAATACACAATGCACTCTTACTCATCTGATTCTCTAAAATTTGAAACTTGCTTGATGATCCAGGAAATAGTCAAATTTAGTAAATATTCCACATGCACTTGAAAATAGTACATATTATTAAATTCAGATATGTTATGTATTTATTGATTTTATCTGCTTTGTCAATAAATAGAAGATATAGTCCTTTACTATGATTATAGATATGTCTACTACTTTTATTTCTGCTTATTTTTGACTTTTTTTATTATGTGCTTGCAAATTTAAATTACTGTATGTCTATTCTTTTTATCATTTTGAAACACGATTGCTTATCTTTAAAAAACACTCCTTTAGAGAATGGTGAGATATATTCCAAGCCTTAAGAGAAAAAAAATGTCAACCAGAATTCTGTACCCTGCAAAGCTCTTATTTATGAAAGAAGGTGAAATAAAGACTTTCCATAACAAACAGAAATTGAAAGAATTTGTTACAACTGGTCCACCCTTATAAAAGATGCTTAAGGAAGTGATACACACAGAAACACAGAAACATGGTCATTACTATGAATGAAGATGAAGACAGAAAATCTCTCAGTAAAAGTGCAAGGGAAATCCAAGGTAAAAAATAGGAATAATTATGGAAAAATGGCAGGGCCAAGTTGTTATTTATCAATAATCACCTTGAATGTAAATGGCCTCAACTCTCCAGTTAAAAGACAAAGACTTGATGGATGGATTAAGAAACTTCTACTGCTGAGGCTGGCCTTGTGACACAGTGGGTTAACGCTCTGGCCTGAAGTGCTGGCATCCCATTATGGGTACCAGTTCGAGGCCCAGCTGCTCCACTTCTGATCCGGCTCTCTACTATGGCCTGGAAAAGCAGCAGACGATGGCCCAAGCCCTTGAGACCTGGTACCTGTGTGGGAGAACTAGAGGAAGCTCCTGGCTCTTGCGGCACAGCTCCGGCCATTGCAGCCAATTGGGGAGTGAACCATCAGATGGAAGACTTCTCTCTCTCTCTCTCTCTCTCTCTCTCTGCCTCTCCTCTCTCTGTGTAACTCTGAATTTCAAATAAATAAATAAATCATAAAAAATTTACTGCCTACAAGAAATACATCTCACCAACAAATATACCCACAGACTGAAAGTGAAAGAATGGAAAAAGATATTCCATGCTAACGGAAACCAAAAAAGAGATGGTATAGCCATCCTAATATCAGACAAAATAGCCTTTAGCCCTAAAAATGTTAAAAGAGACAAAGAAGGGCACTATGTAATGATTAATGGATCAATTTAATAGGAATATGTAACTATAACAAATGTATATGCACCTAATTATAGGGCACCTGGCTATTTAAAAAAAATGTTAAAGAATCTAGAGGAAGATATAGACTCCAATACAATAGTAATGGAAGGCTACAATACCCCAATTTCAACAACAGACAGATCATCCAGACAGAAAATCAGCAAGGAAACAACAGAGTTAATTGACACTATATACCAAACAGACTTAATAGATATCTACAGAACTTTTCATTCTACAGTTGCACAATACAGGTTCACCTCACCAGTGCATAGAATTTTCTCTAGGATTGACCACATGTTAGGCCATAAAACAAGTCTTAGAAAATTCAAAAAAAATGAAATCATAGCATGCATCTTCTCTGACTACAATGGAATGAAGATGGAAATCAACAACTCTATAATCTCTAAAATATATGCAAACACATAGAGACTGAACAACATACTCCTGAATGAATAGTGGGTCACAGAATAAAGCAAAAAAGAAATAAAAAAATTCTGGAAATGAATGAAAATGACAGTACAATATGTCAAAACTTATGGGATACAGCAGAAGCAGTGTTAAGAGGAAAGTTCATAGCAACTGATGCCTACATTAAAAAACTGGAAAAGCATCAAATAAATGAGCTATCGATACATCTCAATGTCCTAGAAAAGCAGCAGCAAATCAAACCCAAAATTAGTAGGAGAAAAGAAATAACTAAAATTAGAGAAAAATAAACAAAATTGAAACCAAAAATACAAAAGATCAGCAAAACGAAGAGCTGGATTTTCTGAAAAAATAAACAATATTGACACAACATCTGCCCATCTAACCAAAAGAAAAAAAACAGAGAGAATACCCAAATCAACAGAATTAGATATGAAAAAGGAAATATAACAACAGATATATCATAAATAAAAAAGAACCATCAGAAATTACTACAAAGAGATGTACACCAACAAATTGGGATAAATGGACACATACCACTTAACTAAATTGAACCATGAAGACACAGAAAACATAAACAAACCAACAACCAAGGTGGAAATTAAATCAGTAATAAAGACCCTCCCAACATAGAAAAGCCCAGGACCATATAGTTACACTACTGAATTCTACCAGACATTTAAAGAACTAACTCCAGGCCGGTGCCGTGGCTCTCTAGGCTAATCCTCCGCCTTGTGGCGCCGGCACACCGGGTTCTAGTCCCAGTCGGGGTGCCGGATTCTGTCCCGGTTGCCCCTCTTCCAGGCCAGCTCTCTGCTGTGGCCAGGGAGTGCAGTGGAGGATGGCCCAAGTGCTTGGGCCCTGCACCCCATGAGAGACCAGGATAAGTACCTGGCTCCTGCCATTGGATCAGCGCGATGTGCCAGCCGCAGCGCGCCGGCTGCAGCGGCCATTGGAGGGTGAACCAACGGCAAAGGAAGACCTTTCTCTCTGTCTCTCTCTCTCACTGTCCACTCTGCCTGTCAAAAAATAAAAATAAAAATAAAAAATAATATAAATCACATGATGTCCATTTCATTCCTATACATTTAAAAAAAAAAAAAGAACTTACTCCAATTCTTCTCAAGATATTCAAAACAATTGAAAGAGAGGAATCCTCCCTAACTCCTTTTAAGAAGCCTGCATCACCTTAATTCTTAAACCTGAAGAAGATACAACAGAAAAAACAGAGCTACACCAATTTACCTGATGAACATAGATGCAAAAACCCTCAACAAATACCAGCTAATCTAATCCAACAACACATCAAAAAGATCATTAACCCAGGTCAAGTAGAATTTATCCATGGTATGTAGGGATGAGCCAACATTTGCAGATCAATCAATGTGATACATCACATTAACAAAGTGAAAAACAAAAACCATATGATTATCTTAATAGATGCAGAAAAGCATATGATGAAACACAACATCCTTCCATGATGAAAACTTTAAGCAAGTTGGTATAAAAGGAACGTTCCTCAACACAATCAAGGAAATTTATGACAAATCCACAGTAATTGTCCTATTGATTGGGAAATATCAGAAGCATTCCCATTAAGATCTGGAACCAGAAAAGAATGCCCACTCCCACCATTGCTATTCAATATAGTCCTTGAAGTTTTAGCAAAGCCATTAGGCAAGAAAAAGAAATCAAAGGGATATAAATTGGGAAGAAGGAAGTCAAATTATCCCTATTTGTAGGTGACATGACATGATCCTATAAATAGGGAATCCAAATGACTCCACTAAGAAGTTATTAGAACTCATAAAAGAGTGTGGTAAAGTGGCAGGATATAAAATCAACACAAAAAATCAATAGCCTTTGTATATATACACAGACACTGCCACAGTTGAGAAAGAAGTTCTAATATAATTCCCTTCACAATAGCTGCAAAAACTTTAAATACCTTGAAATAAATTTAATCAAGGAAATCAAAGATCTCTAAGATGAGAATTACAAAACATTGTAAAAGAAATAGAAGAGGAGGGCCGGTGCTATGGCACAGTGGCTTAACTCTCTGCCTGAAGCTCCAGCATCCCACATGGGCACTGATTCGAGATCCAGCTCTCTGCTATGTCCTGGGAAGTCAGTGAAAGATGGCCCAAGTCCTTGGGCCCCTGCACCCGTGTGGGAGACCCAGAGGAACTCCTGGTTCCTGGCTTCGGATCAGCGCAGCTCCTGCCATTGCAGCCAACTGGGGAGTGAACCATCAGATGGAAGACTTCTCTTTCTCTCTCTCTCTCTCTCTCTCTCTCTCTCTCTCTGCCTCTCCTCTCTCTGTGTAACTCTAACTTTCAAATAAATAAATAAATCTTTTAAAAAAAGAAATAGAAGAAGACACAAACAAAAAAATGAAAAAATACTCCATGTTTATGGATTGAAAAAATCAATATCATCAAAATATCCCTATTTACAGATTCAATGTGATACCCATCAAAATACCAAGGACATTTTTCTCAGATACAGAAAAAACAATGTTGAAATTCATATGGAAATACAGGAGACCCCAATTATATACAACAAAAACAAGGTCAAAGGCATCACAATACCTGATTTCAAGACATACTACAGGGGCCGGTGCTGTGGCTCACTTGGTTAATCCTCTGCCTGCGGTGCCAGCATCCCATATGGGTGCCGGGTTCTAGTCCCAGTTGCTCCTCTTCCAGTCCAGCTCTCTGCTCTGGCCCGGGAGGGGAGTGGAGGATGCCCCAGGTGCTTGGGCCCCTGTACCCAGGTGGGAGACTGGGAGGAAGCTCCTGGCTCCTGGCTTCAGATGGGTGCAGCGCCGGCCATGGCGACCATTTGGGTAGTGAACCAATGGAGGGAAGACCTTTCTCTCTCTCACTGTCTGTAACTCTACCTGTCAAATAAAAAAAGACATACTGTAGGGCATTTATAATCGAAACAGCCTGGTACCTGCACTAAAACAGATAGATAGACTAATGGAAAGCATTAGAAACTCCAGAAATTAACCCATGTATTTACAACCAATTTATCTTTGACAAAGTAGCTAAAATCAATCCCTGGAGCAAGAAAAGTCTCCTCAACAAATTGTGTTGGGAAAACTGGAACTCCACATGAAGATGCATGAAGCAAGACCTCTAACTTACACCTTACACAAAAATTCACTCAAAGTGGATCAGACCTAAATCTATGACCTGATACCATCAAATTATTGAAAAACATTGGGAGAAACCCTGCAAGACATTTGCATAGGAACGAGTTCTTTGAAAAGACCCCAGAGGCACAGGCAATCAAAGCCAAAATTGACAAATGGGATTACATCAAATTGAAAAGCTCCTGCACTGCAAAAGACACACTCAGCAAAGTGAAGAGGCAACCAATATAACAGAAGAAATTATTTGCAAATTATGATAAAGGATTAATATCTAGAATATATAAAGAGATCAAGAAACTCAACAACAACAAAACAGACAACCCAGTTAAGAAATGGACCAAGGACTCAAATAAGCATTTTTCAAAAGAAGAAATACATATGACCAACAGACACATGAAAAAAATGCTCAGGATCACTAGTTGACAGGGAAATGCAAATCAAAAGCACGATGAGGTTTCACCTCATCCCTGTTAGAATGGCTTTCATACAGAAATCAACAAATAACAAATGTGGTAGGGAAGTGGAGAAAAAGGTACCCTAATCTACTGTTTGTAGGAATGTAAACTGGTACAGCCACTGTGGAAGACCATACAGAGATACTTCAGAAATCTGAATATAGACCTACCATCCGAACCAGCCATTCCACCCCTAGGAATTTACCCAAGGGAATTCAAATCTGCATATGAAAGTGTTATCCATACCCACATATATATTGCAGCTCAATTCACAATAGCTAAGATATGGAATCAACCCAAATGTCTATCAACAGAAGATTGGATAAAGAAATTATGGGATATGTACACCATGGAATACTACACAGCAGTAAAACAAAAAATGAAATCATGTAATTTGCAACAAAATGGATGCAACTGGAAAAGATTATACTTAGTATAAAATTATACTTAGTATAATTATTATATAAATAAGTCAATCCCAAAAGGACAAATGCCATATGTTCTCCCTGATCTGTGGTAACTAATAGAGCACCTAAAAGGTAATCTATAGAAGTGAAATTGACAAAGATGCAGTGACTTTGAACAGTCCCTTGTCTAGACTGTTGAGAAACAGGTTTTTTTTTTCATACTTTTTGTTGAACTCTTTACTTAGTATAGAGTTAATCTGATGTGTATAAAGTAAATTGAAAATAGATCTAAGTAAAAAATAAGAATGGGAATAGGAGAGGGAGGAGAGAGAAGGGCAGGAGCATGAGTGGGAGGGCAGGTAGGATGGGAAGAATCACTATTTTCCTGAAGTTGGATTTATGAAATGCATAAAGTTTGCATACCTTAAATAAAAGGTTTCTGGGAAAAATAAATAAATAAATAAATAAATAAATAACAAAAAGAACCCACTCCTTTGATATTAATCAAAATACAGCAATTTTTGCTTTATTTGGCTGTGGTTTGCATTATTCCTTTATCCATCCATCTACTTTCAAATTTTCTATTTACTTTTTGTAAGATGAATATCATACAAACAATACATTGTTGGTTTTTTTCCATCAATTTATCTTTGGATAAATTGTAATATTTGTAATTTTATAACTATATTCTCACTATGTATTTTCTATTTTTTCTTCTACTTTTTATATATATATATACTTTTCTTTTTATCCTTTTATGTTAATCAATTATTTTTAATCAGTCTATTTTCTCTCTATTGGTTTGTTAGTATTTTATAGCTATTTTTAATGTTTATCTTGGAGATTAAAATATGTATCCTTATTTTACTAAAGTCCAGTATAAATTAATGCTTTTATTCTTCCCCAAACTATGCTGACTCTCTTCTCAAACATGTTGACTCTCTTTGCCTTTTCTAATTTTTGTGTTGTTGTGACACGCACTTAAATTCTGTAAGTATTTTTTACCAGAAAGGGCAATAGTATTGTTATTTTTCAAAAATAAATATCCATTTTCATTTACCCAGATTGCTTAACATTGTTCGGTGATTTATCTATTTATTTATTTATTTGATGTTTGTTTTTTGATATTGAGCTGTCTTAGTTAAGTTGGTCTGTTATTTAAAAGCTAGAAAATAAACCATTTATACAACTTAGTGGCATTTTAGTACAAGATTTTTTCTTCAGTAGATTGAGAGAAAGTGATGAAGAAGAAAGTGAAAATTTCAACTTTATGCTGAGCCTAACTATGAACTATCAAAATTGGACAAGTTTCTCAACTTGCCTATCCACATTTAATTTTATCTTTAAAATTAGAGGCTAAGAATACAGAAAGTTGATTCTTATGTTACCTTTCTGTGATATTAAGACATTTTTTCTGTTCCAAACTACTCAAATAGACTATACTATCACATCATACAGTTTCTTTTTATTTTAAATTATTAATTTATTTAAATTTAATTGAATTATAAATTTATTTATATTAAACAATAGTTCTGATTTTATGGAATATTTCTTGAATGGTATGCAATTATAGTCACAACTATGGTTAACATGAAGTTTTCATTATTGTTACTCAAATCTAAAAGTTGAACAAGCTTAAATATTTCAAATTTTATCAAAATTAGTATATAAAAATCATATTGTCAGTTAAATATAACATTTTCAATGACCACCAAAAATTCGGTTGCCTTCTTGATTATGCATTGTCTCCCTGATTATTTGTGATGCTTACTTTCAATATTGAATATATACACACACTCACATATGCACATACATATAGAAAAACAAGTTTTCTTCTGTGGTCTGTTATGTTTCCAATTATCTCAAGGGATACAAGTTAATGCTCAGATTTATTTTAATCATTTGAATTTAAAAAAAAAATAAACATGACAGGTACCAGTTTAGGTGCTGGGTAGAACAACAAGAGAAACGTAATTGTTCTTGAGTTAAACAATCTCTAAGAGGTTGGGAATAAAATGTAGGAACAAAAAAACTTCAATGTTTCTTGTTACATAATAGGTATTCAGTAAATGCTGAATAAATGAGAGAATGCCAACTGTGAATACAAGGGAATTAAACTTTACAAAATCATTTGAATAGAAATATAATTGAAAGTGATGCTGCAATTTGGTTGTATTTTAGAAAATCAAAATTATTTGTTTCAATTCTTTAAACTAAAAAAAAAATATTTACAGAATGAGCCAGCATTTTTATGTCCCAAGCCAATGGAATAGTAATTAGTAGCTGCCAGCAATATTCCATTGCAACCAATGTAGCCATGTAGGAATCAATACTTACCTAGGGAAGTCCTTAGAGAGGAATGTTCCTGCTTGCTGTAAACATAACTCCCCCCTGTTTCTTCTTATCTTGAAAACTTCATGCTGAAAGCTGCTCATAATGTCTGACTTGTTAAGTTAGGCATTATCACTTACAAAGTAAAAAGCAATTTACATTGCATGCCTGGGTCCGTGGTCCAAAAACTCACCCAGAAAACAACTAGATTTGCTAATTCAGGCAGGGTGAATTTTTTCAAAGTTTTTTAGCAAGTTGTTCAAATCCACTTTCTTATATTCTTGTTCATCCCAACAAGCAGTTGTACCTTTCCTGGAATTTCCTGTGGAAAGACAAGAAGAAAGGGCCATGGACGCCAGCAAATGAGATGGCACATCAGGAATTGAGAGGAGAGCGCTCATTCTCATTGAGAAAGTCTAGGATGGATCCTCAACACATCCACAGCTATTGCAATATAAACACAATATATGTTCATGGTATAAAATGTGGAAGATATAAAACGTGTAGAAACAAAAAGTATTAGTAATCTTAACCTAAAAGACATAATACCTGCTTATTCTATGGTGCATTTTCATCATGCTAAATCTGGACAAAACTATATTTGCAATCTTTACTCGATTTTGTTGTATTTTATTTTATAGACTAATACTAGAGTTTATTTAACCATTTTCCTACTGATGACTATTTAGGCTATTCATTAATATTATAAAATAATATTAAAGGTATGCCACTGACTGTGAGTGTTTATACTTATAGTGAATTATTTCTTTATGATAAATTAGTCACGGAATGATACGTTCCTTTGGCATAGTATTTTACAGCTCGACATAAAATTTCCAACTCCATGTAGTGATACACGAAAGGGTCATTGTTCAGCAATCACAACAAAACCAAGTATTTTAGCTTTGTTTGCTCCTTGCTAATCTTTGGAAGAATAAGTGTATCTGATAGTTTCACCTGTATTTTTTCCATATCTTATTTTTTTTTTTTATTTTTTTTGAAGGCAGAGTTAGACAGTGAGAGAAAGAGAAACAGAGAGCAATGTCTTCCTTTCCATTGGTTCACCCCCACAATGGCTGCTACAGCAAGCACCTACAGCAAGGAGCCAGGTGCTTCCTCCAGGTCTCCCATGCCGGTTGCAGGGCCCAAGCACTTGGGCCATCCTCCACTGCCATCCCAGGCCACAGCAGAGAGCTGGACTGGAAAGGAGCAACTGGGACTAGAACCCAGGGTGCCGGTGCCGCAGGCAGAGGATTAACCAAGTGAACCGTAGCGCCGGCCCATATCTTATTCTTCAAAGTCAACAAGTTCAGTGATTCTGTGCAGAGAGAGTTTAAGTAGAGACTGAATCTGGTGAAATACAGACACTTGATCAACCTGAGCACCTTGTCTTCTCACTTCCCTAGCTGTGCAGGTGTTTCTCACTTGCTGGTGTATTTGGCATCATTGCTTATTGTCTCTCCAGTTGGCCCAGGAACCCCCCACAATCCATGCCATTGAGATTCATACAAACAAGCCACTGCCTGACTGAACTAGATGTCAATGGATTCCACTCTGATAGGGAAGGACGGCTCTGACATGCACGCAGAACAGCAAGTGTGCTAGTGAAATCAGAGCCATGGAACCCAACAGTACCCTGTGGCTGCCCATCATCTCACTGTGTGAGGAGGGAGCGAGGATGAACACTGGACTGGATGCCACGAACAGGATCACCACACATTCATTAGACAGTAGGAACTGTTTTTCAGAACAATTGGTGTAAGTCAAGACTATGCTCACCAATCCACATCTGTTAGGCTTTTAAGAGAACAAATATATTGTGGACAACTGCGTGGCTCTCTTGTGGAAATGAATAATTTCATCACAACCTGATATTTTTTCTATATCCTGACGATCTTTTGTTTCCTTTCCTAAGCTGAACGTTCTTAAGAAAATCTACAGAGGTAAATGAAATCACATTACAACTGCTGAGAAGCTCCTGCTAGCTTATTCAACAGGCAAACAGTGTGTCTTGCCCAGAGGCGGTGAGAGCATTTGAGTGAGGAATGTAATCTCTTCATCAGACCTGACTGCCCAGCTCCCATCCAGCTTGTGAAGTCAGGCAACTTAGTTAACCACTTGGTGCCTCGGTTTCCCCTGGAAGATGAGGATAATTTGGTTCCTCCATCAGGAAATTCCACAAAGATTAAATAAAATAACATGTGCTTGTAACAATGCCTGAAACACAGCAATGGCTTTATAGATGGCACCAACCAATGTAAGACATATATAGACCAGACATTTGACTCATACGGTAATGTGAGAGATTTTCAAAATGTTCCTGGAAAAATCATGGTATCTTTTTTAAAAATATTTATTTATTTGAAAGGTAGAGTTACAGACAGTGAGAGGGAGAGACAGAGAGAAAGGTCCTCCCTCCATTGGTTCATTCCCCAAATGGCCGTAATGGTCGGAGCTGTGCCAATCTGAAGCCAGGAGCCAGGTGCCTCTTTCTGATCTCCAATGCAGGTGCATGGGCCCAAGCATGTGGGCCATCTTCTACTGCTTTCCCAGGCCACAGAAGAGAGCTGGATTGGAAGAGGAGCAGCTGGGACTAGAACTGGCACCCATATGGGATGCTGGTGCTGCAGGCGGAGGATTAACCTACTGCGCCACAGTCCAGCCCCTCACAATGTCTTTTAATTTCATTTTTCCAGAAGCATTTTGAAGAACCTTCATATATAAAAATTAGACATTGTGAATAATTTCAATGAATGTGCAACCAGATAAGGCTGATAAGACAGGTACATAAAACTTAATTCTTCAAGGCTCAGATTAAATGCACCAAACTCCATCAATCCTAGGTTGTTTGATGCAATTGTTCCCACAGCAGCTGAAAGGGACGTCTTCTTATCATGTTCTAGCAAGTTCTGTAGTGAACTATCTGTGTGTCTCTTCTTTCCTACTAGATTATGACCCCATTCGGGCAGATTCATTTCATTCTCCTCCTTCTTACTTGGCCCATTGGATGGCACCTAATAAGTGTTCAGTAAATGTTGAATGAAGGAATGAACAACAATACATGGGGGTTTGAAAAAGTACACGGCATGAGAAAATGATGCATGGATTTCAAATTATTTTGCACCGAAATAAATTTATATTTTAATTCTGTTTTTCCATGAACTATTTGAAGTGCCTGCATTTGCTGATGGCCACAGGGCAAAACAGTGAAAGCATTACAGAAATTCATCTGCATCTTCATCTGCCACGAAAGGGGAGAGGTCCAGAGAGAGCCACTCACGAGTTGCATTATTAGGGAAAGCTTAATGAAAAATATGGCCCTAGAATAGGTTCGTTTCTAAGATCATTTATTTAAAATGTTTCATGTATTTATCTTCATTTTCTTTGAAAGGCAGAGAGACGAATAGAGAAAGATTATCTACTTGTTTCACTCCCCGGTTCCCACAACAGCTCAAGCTAGGCCAGAGTGAAGCTAGGAACCTGGAGCTCCATCTGGGTCTCCCAGGTAGGGGGCAGAGACCCAAGAACTTGCGCCATCACTGCTGCCTCCTGGGGTGTGCATTAGCAGAGGAGTTGGGACTCCACCCATGGACTCTGATTTAGGATGCAGGCCTCCCAAGGGACGACTTCATCCCTGCACCAAACACCCGCCCCCATGGAGGGGCTTCTTAAATGATGCAGTGTGACTCTCTGTTGCACTGAGTCTTGCTTCTTTAATCTGCCTTTTCTGAGCCTCTCTCTCTTCATCGCCAGATTCAGGAAATACCCATGTCTTGACTGGATAGACACCACTTCAATTTCGTAGAATTCACACAAGCAATGATATTCAAGACACTGTGTGCCCCCAGTGCCCACGTCCTAGGAACTGGAGAGCTATGTGACAGGGATACCCATCATGTGTCCAAAGTTAACTTCCTAATGGTTTCTGGGTTGTTGAAATCGGAGGGAACCATTGGCTTTTAGAGGAAAATTACAGTAAATGTCACCATATGAATAAACATTGCAGTGACATGCTTAAGCCTGGTTTTACTTGTTATGACGATGTTGTCTGATTCTCACCGCCAGAAGTGCTTCCCTCATATTTTCCTTCACATTAACATTTACGATGAAGGGGCAGCAGTTCCCCCTTGCTCACGTCCTCCAAAAATGAGTCCCTTTCCACTCAGCAACCTTTCAACCATCACAGACCAGGGAGAGACCGGCAGCCCGGTCCACCAGCGCTCCCCCAGCCAACAGAACTGCCATTCGAAATCCATCTGCTGCGTTTCAGGGACCTCAATGCTGACCCAGCGCACAGCAGGAACCGAGCAGGAAGGAGCAGAGGTTCTAGAGGGAAACATACTTCAGCAGCGCCAAGCACTCCCAAAGACACGAAACGCCCAACACTGCACCTCCAGGCGTATTTTTCAGCACGCAAGTAGCAGAAAACAGAATACGACTCCTCACCCCTTCTTTATATTCCAATGAGATTTGCTAGTTTAACCAGAGCTGCAGTACAAAAGCACTTGTGGTTCATGTTATATTAATAGTGTGGCCTGATTATCAAAAACCATTACTCTTGGTTATCTTGCCGCGGCTGTACAGAGCTGCTATAAGTCAGAGTGACTGCCCACACAGCGTCTGCTCCGCGCTTATGATAACAGTATCCTTAATGCAAAAGTGCATTTGTAAAATTATTGCCTTTTAAAGATCGGATTTGTTATAAATGAGATGTGATCACATCATTGCTTTTCCCTGGATAAAAAAATTAAATACATAAATTAAACGTCAGTATTCGCCATCGTCGTGGCTTCGGATGGGTCAGTTTACTTGTGGTCAAACTCAGAGGCACAGCTTCCAAAGCAGATGTGCTGTTAGCTGAATCCAGGCCAAGGGCACAAGTAGTGGCTTTTCTTCTGCTTTGCTTTGATGTTGCCTTCTGTAGTACTGATTGCAGCCTTGTGGGTCCAACAACCCTTTTTTGTGCCCACTGAGCGGTGCTTTGTTTAGTTTAGTTTTGTTTTTTAAAAGCAGTAATGATAATGGATCAGAAACCACACCATTCCCCTATAGATTCAAATCATTGTTTCCGGTTCTTTGCCGGAAAAACTCCATGCAGCTTGCAGGGGCTGCATTCACAGCTCCTCAATGCTAGCACCACTGGGGTTGACTTTTTAATTTAGCCCTCCCTTACTGTGACACTTTCACAGGCTCAGGTTTTGTGTGGAAGAAGAGACAAAGACAGGAAGGCAAGCAACTCTAATAAAGTGAAAGAACTCGGTTTTAATGCTCACTAATCTCCTTCTCTAGGTTATATGTCTCATTATACAAGTTACACCAACCGGGAATAAGAGAGATACGGCTTCACTTGGGGAAACGCTGGGGACTCTATTACTGTGCGTCTTCCAGAGCTCTCAAGTTCCTTTATAAACAAAAATATAAGGGGTAAACACACTGGACTTTCTCTTCCCTCTGCTCTTCCTACTTGAACAGCATTTTAGAATCCTTGATGGTTATGGACAGTTAAGCTTTTCAAACCTAATTCATTAGATATATATACATATATATATATATAGATAGATTCATGACAAGTTGCTTGAAATGTGGTCCCTTAAGCTTTTTCTGTCTTTTAGAAACTGTTTCATATCGCTATCTAAGAAGAAAAGCCAGCCAAGATTTACATTTTAATTTAGTTAACCAAATAGTTCAGACTGTGTTCTCCAAAGACAAAGACTGGTCTGTAAGTGGGCCGGATTTTCCTGTATTTTATTGCTGTAATTTGCATGAGAAACACCAGATCCTGTATAATTGTTGCTTTGTTGTTGTGATAGGAGTAGCTGTTTCCAATGTCAATAATTATAACTTGAAATGAAATTGAGTAGCAGTTAGCGGGTGGGGAGTGGAGGCGACTGCCAGCCCGTCCGAATTTCACATCAAACTAACCACAGTCTAGCCTTCTAATGGGAGGCGGGCAGCAACCAGGCTTTCAGCAAAACTCCACACAAAGTAAACAGAAGGGAGCAAGTCGCCTGAGCCTGGCCATGCTATACGTCTTGGGCTGTGCCGTTTTGTGTGGTGTCTAATGAAGAACTGGCATGTTTTATATATGATGACTGCTAATTGCTTCATTACCCATGCAAATCATAAAGGCAAACTGTGTCTTATCATAAAATCAGTAACTAGGCCGTTTAAAAGCGAGGCTCAGGAAAGCATATTATCATGTCCGCACTTCTTTTGCTCCTGCTTTTTTTTTTTTTTTATGACTTTGTATTAAGTTGGAGCATTTTCTCAGTGGTCATTCGTTCCCTTAGGTTAGTCTTCAGTTAAGATAAGCATGTAATGGATGAAGGCAGGGCCGTGTGCAGATTGCTTGCGCCCAGCTGTGTCAGCAGACCCACCCACCACGTGCCCCACAGGCTCCCAACTTGTCTGAGAGCAAGGACCTCAGGAAGGCGAAGGCGGCGGTGGGCTGCCGAATCTGGGGTCTGTGTCTGCGGGGACCCCTAGTCAACACGGGAGAGTCCATGGCCGAGACTCACTGCTGCTCCAGCCTTAATAAAGGTAACACGAAACCAACAGAGCGGAAAAAGGAAAATGAAAGGGTAAGAAGCGGAGAGGAATGGAAGACCCCCGGCCGGGGGGGGGGGGGGTGTGTGTAGTGCTAGGCAGGCATCTCTTCATTATTCGAAATTTAGAACCTCCTGAGCTCCTTATTCCAGATAATTAACACCTTAGCATCCACTCGGGCTACCTCCCACATTTTCCTGATAATCAACCCACAGCGAATCGGCAGCATTTTGTTGTCCTTCTTGCTGTTTTTCTTATATCAGGGGCAGAAGAAAAGTCTTCAGTAAAGGAATTTCCAACAAAATCCATACATTGATAATAGCCCAACATGAACCTTTCACAAGGCTGTTTTCACTGGCGCACCCCATTCAAGGCTAGCAGGAAGACGGAGGAATCTTTGGCGGTGACTGTAACTCTAGACTAACTAGCAGAGGTAGTGTCAAGGTAACAAAGAAATTCTGTCTGTGCGCTAATTCCTCACGGCAGCTGTTGCGGCGTTAGATTAGGAGGCTGTACACCTTTCCCAGGAATATTAAAGCAGACTGCCTAACCGCCTGTGTTTGTCCTCGTAGCCTCATTCTTGCTGCTAGCAGAGCATGTCCCAACTGTTGTCAATTTATCAATGTAACGTGCACTGGTGGGCACAGTGTGAGCAGCCATTAGGACAGGTGCCTCTATCCATCACAGCCAGTCACTTATTCCACCTTGTCAAGGAAACTAAATGGAGCTTTTGGAGAAATGTAAACAACTCTCTAATGGACAATCAAAGCACCACTTTCTGAAGCAAACAAGAGGAAGAAATCTGACAAGACTTTTTTGGGGGGTAGGGGGGATATAATATTTAAGTGCTTTTGAAAAGAATTTTTAATGGTTGTGGTTTTAAAACACTGGGGTGGAGTGGGCCTGAGAGGAAGTAAACATGAGAAGTAAAACAACTGCAGCACGGCCCTTCCTGGGGCCAAAGATTGAGAAATTAGGATTAGGAAGGGGGGACGTGCTGAGTGCAAGAAACAGCAACTACCCTAGGGAAGATCCACGAAGTTGACCAGGAAGTCCACCTTCAAAGAAATCAATAAATAAAGGAAGCCAAGTAGAATTAAAGGCACGTAGTTGGTCAGGTTTTTGATCATGTATTTTAAAGTTCCAAATGTACATGAGAAGAACACAAAAACATGATTTAAACAGCCATCCCCCAAAACCACCCTTCATGGCAGAAGCCTAACTTAACAGATGGCTATTTCACTGTGTCCCAGAACACAGAGAAGTCGGCTTGTCAGAGCAGAAGGTGAAGTAAATTCCTCAGAAAATGCCCTGACTTTAACCCCCTGCTTGGGATCACTCCCTGCTGGTGGGTATCCCATAGCCCGGAGGCTGCTAAGGGGGAGAAGACAGCCCCCAGAAGCAACAATGGCCAATGTGAGCCTTCAAGGCTGCACCTTTAACTTCCTGCAATGGGATGAGCAAACCGAGATGAGCAGGTGCACCTGGCACGGCGTGCTGGTGTCTTTGGGCAGATGCGCAGTGGCACACTGCGCCAGCTGAAGCTTCTGGGTGTTCTTCCAGAGCAGCCTTGTGCTTATCCATTCTGGAGGCAGCAAAGGCCAGAGCAACTGCCGGGAACCGCATCACGGGGGAGGAGAGGTGGCTGGTCTCAGGGCTGAATGCAAAGCAAGAAGAAAAAGAGATACTCAGGGAAGAGGTTACCGCCTGGGAATCAGGTGGCAGCTAGGGGGTCAAAAGGCCACTGCAACCTTGCCAGCTGACATGTCTGAGAATAAATCAGAAGCCTGAGCTGGGAGCGCTGAAATCGGCCCTGACACCTCTCACAGGAGAACGCACGCGTGAGCCAACTTGGACTTTGCTGGTCCTGTCAGCTACTTTGTTCTCATCAGTGGCCCTAATTTATGGTTACCCTAGAATCCAGGGGTCAATCTCCTACTCAAATAAAGCGAATACAATTGGATGTTATAAGCATTCTAGGGACACTGCAACCCCAGCTCTCTAAGCACATCTACCTAATAGTGGAAATGCAGGAGGATGGTGGTAACAGTCAGTCCCATCATGTGGAGTGGGCGCCCTCCCTTCTGGTCAGGTGAGCCATTCTCTAACCTAGTGCCATCCATGAGAACTTCCTGTGATAATGGGATTTTTCCCTGCAACACCCGACAGAGTAGCTGCTAGCCGGAGCTGGCTTTTAAGCAGTTAACATGTGGCTAGCGTGATTGAGAAGCCCAAAGTTTCACTTGTATTTAATTGTAATAAATTCAAAATTAAATAGTCTCATGAGGCTAGTGGCTACTGCTGGACACATTCCCTGAAAAACTTTCAATGCCTATGAATCTCATGAAGATCTTTAGGGATGTTCTGTCGAATACAGCTGTCCATGATGTAGCTCTTTAGTTTTAAATTAATTCTAACCGCACGTGATGAGTGGTCACTGTGTTAATGAGAGCAGGTATGTGACTTCCATTGTCACGGCCAAGTCCTATTGGATTGGGGTACTCTGGAGGTCAGTACACAGACCAAGGCCAACAGCAATGAAACCACAGAAAAACAGACAGCCGTAATTTAATAAACTGTGTACAGTGTATTGTTGAAAAGAAAACAGACGCACAATAGAAAGTTTAGAGTTTGAGCAAACAGCAACTAATGAATCCAACAGGACCAACCCCAAAGAGAGCTTGGGGCTTGCTGAAAACCCAGCAGGGTAGGGCTCTTCCAGGACAAAGACTGAAGAAGACAAAGACAACATCCACCCAGTTACTGTTGCACAGTGCAGGACTACTTCGAAAGCCCTTCATTATATGCCGGTAAAGCTTGACTTTTGTTTTTCTCTGATACAAGCATTTACAAGAAAGGAGCCCAAGTTAAGTTTCACTGATGTTTGCATTGCAAACAGGGTTAAAGTTACTACCTGGTTTTGGCTGCTCAGACATTTCCCCGGCCTGATCTCCACTCTAGTTTGCTTTAACAAAGTCTACTTTGCACTGGGCACTGTGTCAAACATTAGAGCTACAGTAGTAAACAGGCAATGAAGGCCCTGCCCCCCGTGGAACTGAGAAACAAGTGTGGATTCAACAATGAATGACTGGATTCCTGTTCCATAGGATAGTGGGAGGGGGAGCCACTAAGAGCTAGGGCAGCATAAGAATAGATCAACTAACCCAGGCTCCAAAGATCAGAAAAAAGTTTCCCAGAGAAAGAACTGCTACTACTGAGAGGTGGAGTCTCAGGAGACATTAGGCAGCTGCATCAGAGGCTGTGGCACATTTTGCAAAGTGGTGAAACCACCGGAAAAGGAAATCAAAAGCTGAATCACACAGGACCTTATAAGCCTAGAGGGTTTGCCCTTAATCTAAGCACCCTACGGAGCTACTGAAGGGATGTTTTTCTTTTAAGATTTATTTTATTTATTTGAAAGATAGAGTTATAGACGGAGGTAGAGAAACAGCAAGAAAAAGAGGTCTTGCATCTGCTGGTTCACTCCCCAAATGGTCGCAATGGCTGGAGCTGGGCCAATCTAAAACCAGGAGCCAGGAGCTTCTTCCAGATCTCCCATGTGGGTTCAGGGGCCCAAGGACTTGGACCATCTTCCACTGCTTTCCCAAGTTCATTAGTTGGGAGCTGGACCAGAAGTGGAGCAGCTGGGACTCGAACTGGTGCCTGAATGGGATGCCAGCGCTACAAGCCTGGACTTCAACCCACAGTGCCACAGTGCTGTCCCCTGCTACAGAAGGGTTCTAAGCAGGGAAAGAAACCAATCATATGCCTACTTTAAAAAGTACGCTGACTCCACTTGAGAAATTAATTTGCCATAAGACGTGAGACCACAGACCAGTTAGAAGGATGTTGTAGTAATTCTGGCAAGACATGATGGTGGCCTAGAGCATAAAGCACTGGAGACAGGGAAAATATTTGAAAATTAGCACACCTAATCCCTTTTCATCGCTCGAGAAGTCTGCTGATTTAGCCAGGTTACAATTATCTATTCAAACATGGCCATCTGCAATGAAAACAAAAAACAGTCTTAACCCTCTAAGTTACTGATACTCTGTCAGTGTTTCCCCATGGTATAAGATGATTTCTGTCTGCATCAATGGTGTATGTTGTAGATTAAAATCCACTTCAGGCCAAAGGTGAAGCTTACATTAATTTACTAGGCACTCAGTATAGCACCATAAGCAGAATAGTAATTACTTGACACTTTTCTGGCACTTTGGAAATTAGTTCAAATGCTCTTAAGAGAGATGACTGTGGAATTGTTTATGTCTCAAGATGTATTTCTTTATAAAGCAAGGTTTTAACTTCACTTTTTCTATAGAAATTGGTGTACCCTGGTTATAACTTTAGATTTCTTGACTTCAGATTTCAAATTCTCAAAAATTTGCCTAATACTTTTGCATATCATATTAGTTCAGATTGCTATAACAAATACAATGACTTGGATGGCTTAAAAATAGCGAACATTTATTTCTCCCAGTTATGGAGGGTAGACACTCCAAAACCAAGGTGCTGGCAGGTGCAGAGTCTGGGAAGGACCTTATTCTCATAGATGACATCTTGTAGTTACATCATCACATGGAGGAAGAGGCAAGGCAGCTCTCAGGGGCCTCTGGTAGAATAGCACTAATCCCATTATTTGGGGCTTCAAATCAAGATTGAATCAACTCCCTGAGGACTCCCTCTTCCTAACATCATCACATTGGCGATTAGGCTTCATCATATGAACCTGGGGGAGCACACACATTCAGATCCTAGCATATGAATACTGCTGGCAAAGTCAATTTGCCTTACACAGAGTAGGCATCTGCATTCACTGGCTATGATTGGGATTTAATGACCAATGCTTTCCAGTTCCCGATAGGGAACTATTGGTTTCCTTTAAATGGAGTGAGTCCATTATCCCCAAAAGCCGAACAAAGGAGAACAGGGAAGCTCTGGGCTAGCCCATAGCAAAATCAAGTGCAAATGGAAGATGGTCATAAGTTACCTTATGGCCTCCATGAACAAAAGCCTCAGAGGTAAGATGTACCAGGAAACCTAAGTGTTAGCTTCCACCTATAATCTATCAGCAAATCTGGCTCACAGACCAATCCAGAGTGGTGTTCATTGTTGGCTTTGAACTCTAAAATTGTATTATGCATCTTAGCTTCATGGATTTAACATCCACAGTTATTATGAATTTTGCATGTTCCTGGAAGAAATTAATCACGGTTGTATCCCTTTTGGGGTAGAGCATAATACCCTTCTGGGTGTTACAGCACAAACATTTCACATATGCTCTCTCTTGAGGTCCAGAACAGTTATATCACTTACTCAAGAGCCCCCAGGAAGAAAATCTGGCAAACTTATGTTTGTCTAGCTCCAAGAGAACCTTTGTCCATGGCGTCCTATCTCTTGACAGCATACAGTCTTGTAAATATTACTGAGGTGTGAAATTCAATGGCCTGTTCTTGTGGCTGAAGCAGCGATGGAATCGGTTAGCTGGTGGAGGGCCTGGCTGACCACCCAGCATCTGCTTTCTTTAGGGCTTCATTGCTGCCTTCTCTTCACAACAGACAAACAAAGCCCCCTGGTATGGGATGTTGCTCAAAGGTAAGGTAATTCTAAATCAGAAAAGCAAGTTATTCTGAAAGGGAGTGGGTGTGGCTGGGCAGTTGGCAGCAGCCCTGGATTATGCCTTTTCTGTTAAGCAAGGGGTGTTCTGGCAATGCAACTTATAATCTCTGTAATTGCTGCTCTGATGGATGTGGCTGGAGTCCATGCAGCCATTGTCAAAATCATGTGATTCGACCATCTATGTCTCAGTCATTTTATAAATACAGTGTTAATATCGCCAAGGAGCTAAAGGATCTTCAAAACCTTCATGGAAAATGTGTGTTATTAACAAATTATGTACGGATTTCTGAATTTTTGCACCAAAATAAACATCCTTTAATTCTGTTTTTCCATAAGCTTTTTCGGCATGCCAAGGTATGCATGTGTATTTTCACATATCAAGTGTTCTACAATGTGTGAAAACTTATTGTAAAATTAAATTCTCTAACTTGCTTTTTTTTTCTCAAGTTACAATAAAAAGAGGATGATCAAATCCAGAATGACTCTTCCATGTGCTGATCCTATTAATCCTGATGGGAAAACTATTTGGTGAAGGTGTGGAAATCAAACTACACTTGAAAAAGTATGTGTCATGTTTAGGGAATAGAAACAAAATTACTACAGACATTCTATTCTTCCTGAGGAATTCTTCCAAGTTGTTTTAACTACCAAGATCCCAGATCAGTGATTACTGCTGGACTACACTCTTCTCTTTCAGTAGAAAAAATGAGAATGTAAAATGTCACGATACTTTTAGGAGAATTCCTAAAAATCGACATTTCCCCTCTCTCTGATGCAGCTCTGTACTTTCCTCATTAAAAGAAACTATACTGAATGCAAGAGCCTTAGTTTGCCAAATTACAAAGCTACTTGAAAAATGTGTGGAAAATAGATCTGAAAGATGCTTACTTTTGTGCAATTTTTAAAAATCCTTGTATAGTTTTTTCATAATATGTGTTTTCATAAACTTTTTGAAGAGCCCTCACCTAGGTGCTGGAGTTCAAATTATAAGATGATAAGGTTTTCTTCTTTAGATTGTGTTTGAATCTATAGCAGCATCTGTTACAGTGGCTTCATTTACTGGGCACTCAGATCTCTCTAAATAGAGAAATAGATAGTAAACGCCTACTAGGAGGCAGGTGCTGATCTCGGTTCTGAGGATACATAGTTTAAAAAAGATAAAAAGGAAGAAAAAAGAAAGGAAAATGAAAAGAAAGCCTGCTCTCTTGGAGCTTACATTCTGTATTTACCAGTGGCCTCTGGCCAGGGTGATTTTGGCCTTCCCTTCCTTGGTGACATTGGACAATGCCTGAGAACACTGTTGACATGTTTCTTTGTCACAATGGGGGCAGTGGTGCCACCAGCCCTTGGTGTGTAGAGGGCAGGAACACTGGTAGACATCATGCAATGCACAGAGTTGTTGGTTCAAAATGTCAGTCATGCCAAGGTTGAGAAATCCTGAGATACATGTAAAATGTGCTGAAGAGAGAATGTTTGATGGGTATACTTCTGTAAACAGAGATTGCCATAATTATATAGTTTTTTTTGTTTTTTTTTTGTTTGTTTTTTTTTTTTTTTGTTTGTTTGTTTTTGACAGAGTGGACGGAGAGAGACAGAGAGAAAGGTCTTCCTTTGCCGTTGGTTCACCCTCCAATGGCCGCTGCGGCCGGTGCACAGCGGCCAGCGCACCGCACTGATCTGATGGCAGGAGCCAGGTGCTTTTCCTGGTCTCCCATGGGGTGCAGGGCCCAAGCACTTGGGCCATCCTCCACTGCACTCCCGGGCCACAGCAGAGAGCTGGACTGGAAGAGGGGCAACCGGGACAGAATCTGGTGCCCCAACCTGGACTAGAACCCCATGTGCCGGCGCCGCTAGGCGGAGGATTAGCCTGTTGAGCCACGGTGCCGGCCAATTATATAGGTTCTTATCTAGACACAGGGGTGACAGACCGGCAAGGGCTCTGGAGTGAGTCTCAGGACCCATAGGCCAGATGGGTTAGGCAGGCTCTTTGGTTGCAAGCAACAAGCAAATAATGATGCATCACTTTCAGTAGTGAAGGAAGGGCCATAGCAACAAGCCAGGAAGTCTCTGCTTTCAGATCTCTCCCACTCTCCTCATCTCTCACTGTGTGTCTCCGTTCTCTTTGCACAGTGGAGCCTCATGTGCTTGCCACTGCAGAGGAGACTAGCTGGTGGAGAACTGCCTGCAGAAACCCTGGAGGAACAGGAAGTTTGGAGGTGTGGCATCCATACAGCAAGCAATGTGTTTGGCCTCATTGTCCTCATGCGCCCACCTTTGGACTCACCTCTACAAACTGGGGATTAGAGGCTATGAGTGATCCTAGCCAGTGACCAGTGACTTAGGGCTAGGCTGTAGAGAAGGAGAGTGGTGAAGGATGAGCATTATTATTCACAATCTCATTACATCAAAATGAATGAGCAAATGTAGTTCCCAAATGGTAAAGAAGATAGACAGGAAAAAACAAATATGTTATAGGTAAACATACTGCAATGATGGCTATAGAGCTGCAACCATGCTTTAAAGAATTTTTTTCAAAATTTAGCATTGAGAACCCTACGTTGGCATTCCCCTCTTCCCTAGACTTTGGCCTTCTAAAGACTTGAAAAGACTTGAAAGGATATTGGTACATTTTTTAAATATTAAACTGAGTGTTTTTTTCTTTTATAACATATTTTGAGTGTTACTTGGAAACTTTTGAGATAATTGGAGACACCTTAGTTTAGCAAACAATGAAATCACTCCGTTGGCTAACACGTGTTATTTGGACACAACCATGTGCCAAGCTATGTACTGGACATGCACAGAACACAACTAACACAATGGCCCAGCACCTTCTTTTGAGCCTAATCCTAATTGGGACATAAGGAAGACATCTCCTGAAAATGTCCCTAATGCTATTAGGTGAGCTTATTCTAGCATCTTCTCTCCTTGCCTATAATACCACATATGAGTTTTCTAAATTAGAATGGAAAGCAAACAGCCCTGACTTGAAAGTGCCTACTTGCTTTATTTGTTTCTTCTAGGCTTAACACCTGCTCTGCTGAGCCTATGATACCCCAGGCATCGGGAAACGCTCAGCTTCAGTCCCATCTGCTCAGTAGTAACAATGCCCACTATTTGTTGCATGAGTCTGCCGATCCACCTCACATCAACTCTTTGGGGCCATGTTTTGAGATCAACATTTATGCCCATTTTGCAGGACTGGAATCTGAGGCAGTAAGAAGCCTGGTAAGTTTATCCATGATGGCCCAGGTTAAAAGTGGCAGAGCTGGGGTCAACCTGAGGCCTCTTTGACTCCAAGACCAGAGTCTAACCCACTGTATTCCCATCTCTTTGCCATCTCTGCCTCGGTGAGAGACACCCAAGGGGTAGAAATAACAGCTCTCTTTTGAGTGATACAGATATCAAGAACTACAGGCATTCAAGGAGGGGGAAGAACAAAGGAAAGTAGGAGGTTTTGGCAGAAGAGCCCACAGGAGATGTTCTTTCATTCCAGGTGCTCTGCTCCCAGGCCGGGGCCAACTGCTGTGATGTCTCCATATCATGCATGAGAAAGTTGTCCACACCATGACATCTAACCCTGCTAATGGAAAGAAATGGAAAAGAACCAGCCTGTACAAGGTGCTGGGCTAGACTCTTTATGGTTTTAAAGACTGATTTATTCATTTGAAAGAGTTGAGAGAGAGAGAGAGAGAGAGATTTTCCATCTGCTGGTTTGGTTCCCAAATTCCTGAAACCACCAGGGAAGAGCAAGGCAGAAGCCAGAAGCCAGGAGCTGGGTCTCACACATGGGTGCAGGGGTTCAAGCACTTGGGCCATGCTCTGCTGGGTCCCCAGGCACATTAGCAGGGAGCTGGATCGGAAGTGGAGCATCCAGGACTCAAACCTTCACCCATATGAAATGCCTGCAGGAGCTTTACCAGATACACCATAGTGCCAGCCCCTTAGCCAATGTGTTTTTCAACCACTTCTGCCCCTACCACCATCCTTCTCCCCAACCTCCCTCTCCCCAAGAAAAAGTTGACATAGGGGCCAGCGTTGTGTCTCAGTGGGTTAAGCTGCCGCTTGTGACCCCAGCATTCCATGTTGGAGTGCTGGTTGAAGTCCCAGCTGCTCCGTTTCAAGTCTAGCTTTCTTCTAATGTGCCTGGGAATACTAGCGGATTGTGGCTTAAGTGCTTGCACCCCTGCCACTCACATGGCAGACCTGGATGGTGTTCCTGGCTCCGGGCTTTAGCCTAGCAAACCCTGGCTATTGTGGCCATTTGGGGAGTGAATCAGCAGATGGAAGATTCTCTCTCTCTCTCTTTTTCTTTGTGTGTGTGTGTGTGTGTGTCCCTCTGTTTCTGTCACTCTGGCTATCAAATAAATAAATAATTCTCTTAAATAACTACTAAAAATAAGGAATTAGAAAGCACACTCTTCTCTCCTGGTTGCCCCTGTGGAAGCCCATGAATTTCTTCTAAGGAAATGTGGACACCTGCACGTGCAATGCAGCTTCCATCCATCTTGAGTAGCGCTAGTGCTTCCTTGCTTTCTGCAAACCCGGTAATTAACTTTTGTCAAGCTTCCTACAAATGTTAACAGGGTCCTGCCACTCTCCACATGTCTAGTGGCATTATTACTTTTTAAATACAAGACAACAGTTTCCTCTGCTGAAAACTACATTTGGCCTGGCAGTGCAAGGCGTTCAGCTGCTACAGTCCTCTTAAAGGAAAAGTTGGGAATGCAGATTGGAGGGTACGGATTGTAGATCTCACTTATTTTTAAATAAAGGATGACTTCCAAAAGATGACATGAGCGCAGAGCTTGTGTAATCTCCATTCCCAGGGATTTTTTCTTTGATTGATGTGCCATTAATACTTTAATTGGCAACAGGTGCAGCTGATTGTTGGTTCCTACACTGAGAAATCTGAAATTGAACATAAGGTTCTGATAAATTAATAAACTCCTCTGCTCCAAACAGTTGTTGCTGCGAACTAACTTTGCACGGAGCACTGCTCCATCAAGCACACTGAATTCTTTATGTTAAAAAGCAAAGTGTGACTTAATGATAAATTAAAATTACACAAAGAGCCACAGAAAGAACACAATAACATCCCCCCCCAGGAAAGCGGGAAAATGCTGAAAGGAGCAGAGGAATGTGATTTATGGAATAAATTGCTTCCCTTTTGTAGACTAAAGCGTTTTGTCTCTAGATTCCATATCACATTATTAAAATAATTTTGCGTTATTTAATATAAATGGGGGAAGGGAGAATAAAGGAATTTTACATAAGGTCCTTTATTCCCCTATGGTAAAAATTAATATTGAGTAGAAACCTAGAGGGAAAAATGGTGAAGTTTCCATAAAAGATCTTAAAGTTATGTTATGGTTTCTTTATTAACCCTACATGTGTTAAGACCACTTGTAATAATTTTGCTGCAAGAATTTGTCTCTAATGGCCAGAGTTTGAGGTCTTCGTTTTCATTCCACGAGAAATAGATCATTTACTCACAGCCTGGTCGGGTTGGGAATGAGCATGAGGCTTTCTTTGTCCCCACCCCTCAGTCAAGCAGAGAAGATGAGCAAGAGGATACAGAGAAGGACGGGTACCAGAACCTCACTCTCCCACCCGCCCATGCAGGTCAAAAGCTCACGGAGACAGAAGATGGCCCGGGCACAGGGCAGCAGGAGGTTACGGATCTACAGGATAGACTAGACTGGGAGAGATTCCTAGTTGAGCCTCTTGGGATTTTTGCAGTGCAGTAGCTATTAGGGGTCAGGAAAGCAGCTGCGGAAGCCCAGAGCCATCAGTAGCACTACCTCAGGAGTGGATCCAGGCGAGGGAGCCCATGTCACTGAGTACGTTGAGTTGGCTGGCCCAGGATCGCCTCCCTTTCTCTCTTCTCTTCATCCCACGGGCTGTGCAGGGCTAAATTGGTACAAGATTAAATGTATGGAGAGGGAACACAACAGGGGTGTGTCAAAAAATAGAAAAGTCACCTCGAAAGGTCCTTGTTCCCCATCAGGCCTCTTCTGAAAAAGCAGCTTCCCCAGAAGAACACAGGCCTAGACTTCTTCCCTTCCTCCCACACTGCAGGACTAACGGGAGGTGAGGTTCCCAAGGGAATGAATCCTGAGTCGCAAGGGAGGGAAAGATGTCTGGGAAGCTTCATCAACATGAACAGTTGGAGGGGTGTACACCAAAGAGTCCAATCCATGAACCAGATAGACAAGAACTTTAAATAAGCATAATATGGTCTTGAGAGAAAGAATGGGTAAGGCAAGCATGAAGTGGGAGCAAACACAATATAGCAAGGCCAATTCAAATGACTGGAATAAAAAATAGTCGTGGAATTAAAAAGCAAGGTATTGGACTGGTTGAAGAGCAGAATAGATAAAGCCACAGGATGTAAGATCCCAGAAGGGATCAAGAGTAAGAGAAATAAAAGGGATGCTGGAGTGAATGTCCAAAATTTGGCCAGAGTCACAATAAGAGAAAAGAAGAAGAAAGAGGAGGAGGAGGAGGAGGAGGGAGGAGGGGGAGGAGGAGGAGGAGGGAGGAGGGGGAGGAGGGAGGAGGAGGAGGAGGAAGAAGGGGGAGGAGGAAGGAGGAAGAAGGAGGGGGAAGAAGGGGGAGGAGGAAGGGGGAGGAGGAAGAAAGAGGAGTAGGAAGGAGGGGGAGGAGGGAGGAGGAGGAAGGAGGAGGAAGCAGGAGGAAGGAGGAGAAGGAAGGAGAGAAAGAAAAAAATGCAGGAAAGGAAATAATGAAGGGGTGATGACAGAGAACTTCCCAAAATTAAGGAAAGATTTAAAAGTCTAAATAGAGTGACATTTAAGATATCAAAGCTGATACCAAAATTCCAAAAGTTTACAGAGAACCAAACCAGAAGCACAGAGCAAAAGGGAGGCAGAGAGTGCTGAAAATCTTGCCATGCTTTTCATGCTGAAAGAAAGAGCCTGCACAGGACTGTGGGTGTGAGTGAGTGAGAGATATTCATTAAAAGAATAAAAATGGAATATGTAATCTTCAGATAAACAAAATAAAACAATGTATCCAGTAGCAAACAAGGGAAAAAAGAAAGTGGAAAAAAAGAATGAAGAGTAAATAGAAAATAGTAAACTGAACTCCAGGAGTATATCCCAATATAAGAAACATTTAAAGGTTAAAAAATAGTATACAGCAAAAATATGCTAGACAGGTGCTAGCGCTGTGGCATGGCAGGTGAAGCTGCGCCTGTGGTGCCAGCATCCTGTGGGGATACTGGTTCGAGTCCCACCTGCTCCACTTCCGATCCAGCTCTCTGCTATGGCCTGGGAGAGCAGTATAAGATGGCCCAGGTCCTCAGGTCCTTGGGCCCCTGCATCAACATGGGAGATCTGGAAGAAGCTCCTGGATCCTGGTTTCAGATAGGCCCAGCTCCTGCCATTGAGCCATTTGGTGAGTGAACCAGGAGATGGAGGACCTCTCTCTCCCTCTCTCTCTCTCTCTCTCTCTGCCTCTGCCTCTGCCTCTGCCTCTCTTGTAACACTGCCTTTCAAATGAATGAACAAAACTTAAAAAACATATGCTAGATAAACATGAATGCAGAGAGAAACAGAATAAAAATTTTAATGCCACACAAAAGATAATTTAAGTCATGAGAGAAAAACAATATTTTCTGCAGGGAAACAATATCAAGAAAATATGATAATCACGAACATATACCACCTAATATAATAGAAATTTGATAAAGCAATCGCCAGAACTGCAGAAAGTAATAGCTAAGTCAGCAATGATAGTTGGAGATTTAATCCACCTCTTTCAGAGTCTGGTATATCAGATAGATAAAAATTAAGCAATAATAGGAAAAATTTGAATAATATCCTAAATAAATCTCATTTATTATGAATATATAGGAAACTAATTATTCTCCAGTAACTGGAGTATGAAGTGGCTCTTTTCTTTCTTTTGTTTTTTTTTAATCTTCCACGTTGAGGTGGTTTTGTCCTCCAGAGCCTCCATTCTCTCCTCTCCTCGCCTCGCCTCACCTCTCCTCACCTCTCCTCTTCTCTTCAAGCAGATCACACGGATGTGTGGTGAGGAGAGGTATCCTTCTCTGCTCCCCTGCAATCTAACAGTATCTAGGACAGGGAAGGGAGAACAGACTGGTGAGGGCTCAGCCTGTTCCTTTCTATGAGGCCTGACTCTTCTCTTGTCTGCAGTGAGAAGTGTTATCTAACTAGTCAATGACTGTGGTAGAGAGGCACTGTGATCTCTCCGTGCTTCAACCTCTTCTGTCAGCTTATATTACTTCAAGAGTCCCAAGCCCCAAAGCATACAAAGAAAAACCTTCTCAGCAGGAGCTGAACTTCCTGTAAAGCTGAATACCTGGGACCAATCAAGAATAAGACCAAGAGGTACTCACTTTGGGCACAAAATTTAAGGAGGCACTGAAAAACTCAATAAATAAGATAAAGAGTATTTGAATATAATATTTTGAATCTAGAAATTAAGATCAAAACCAATCCATAATAGATCAAATAACATCACTTTAAGTAAAGAAGGAAATTATATTGATTATTCCTTTTGTCTTGTGCATTGATATAAAGTTGAAAAGCCTTGATTCTGACTTTTTCCTTCTGTCCCATCGACGGGGCTGACATCTAGCAGAGGCCTTCTTACTGCATCACCTCAGGATGAAAGTACAAAGAGAGAGAGAGAGAGAGAACAAGAGGGAGCTGAATTCATCCTTCTGTAAGAAATTGAGTACCATGATAATGGCATTAATCCATTCACAAGGGTGATACAACCATAACCTAGACATATTCCTATTGACCACGCCTCCCAGCACCGCCACACTTGAGATCAAATGTCCAACACTTGTACCTTTTGGGGTATATATTCAATCCATGACAGAGAACTTGAAAAATATTTTGAAATCTTTAATATTATTGCTAAATAGAAAAGTTTTTCCTTTAGCAAGCTTGATTTGGACTAAGCTCTTCCTCATTAAAACCTATACAAAAGACATAAAACATCCATTTAAAATACCAGAGAATAATCACCATAGACAGAACCAAAGAGGTGTCAATCCTTTGAGAGAAAGGAAACACTCTGAGTGAGGTCCACATTCACCTAGATTTTCCTCATGGATATTTTCCAGTTGGTAGCATGAGGACTTGGAATCCCAGCAGAAATTGGCGGTTTTAATGATCTGAGAAGACAGATGCTGGACTTGAAACAAAATCTGGATAGAAAGAAAACAGGGCTGGCACTGTGGTTTAGTGGGCTAAGCCTCTGCCTGCGGTGCTGGTGTACCTTATGGACACCAGTTCAAGTTCTGGCTGCTCCACTTCCAATCCAGCGTCCTGCTGATGGCCTGGGAAAGCAGTGTAGGATGGCCAAGTGCTTGGGCCTCTGCACCCACATGGGAGACCTGGAAGAAGTTCTTGGCTCCTGGCTTCAGATTAGCCCAGCTGTGGCTGTTGCTGCCACTTAGGGAGTGAACAAGCGGATGGAAGACCTTGCTCTCTGCCTCTCTGTCTGTAACTCTGCCTCTCAAATAAATAAATAAATAAATAAATCTAAAGAAGAAGAAGAGGAAGAGGAGGAGGAGGAAGAAGAAGACCACCACAGGAAAGTCAGTTACAGAGTCAGTGTTTCAACTACACTTGAGAGCTAAATTGCATACAGAGTATGACTGCAAAATCTGTCAGGAACCATGGCAGCTGGAAACCAGAAAACTGGGGCAAAGATTTTGTAAGCTTGCTAGTGTTGAGGATACAGGGATAGGAATTCAAGGCTTGCCAATATTGACCATCTCTTATAAATATCCCAGACCCTCAGCTGAGGTATCAGAAAGTCTATATGCAAAGAGCAAAGAAAAATTGAAATAGAACAGCCCTAAAATTAATCTTCAACAGGATTGGGGTGATCTACATTGACTCCTACTGGCAGATGAGATCTTTACACTCTCAGAAGGAAGATAACAAATATAATGTCCAACATCCAACTAAAAATTTTGAGACATATTTAAAAAAAAAAAAAAAAGAATCCAATCACCAAAGCCAAATAGAAACAAATCAGTAAATGATTTAGATAATAGAATTATTCAGCAGGGACATCTGTATAAATATGTTCAATAAAATAAAAGAAATATGGAGAATTTCAGCAGAGATTTATAACCACATTAAAAAGCCAGGTGGAATTTGTAGAACTAAAAAATATAATAAATTATGTAGAGTCTAATAGTAGGTTACACGGGGGAAAGAAAAGAGTTTGTAAACTAGAAGACTAATCACTTAAAGGAATTCAGATTGAAGTATAGAGAGGAAAAATCTGGAATTTAGGGAAAGGAGTGAAAGAGATATATAGGATATTGTGAATATGCCTAACCCATGTAACTGGAATTGCATAAAGAAAAGAGAGTGAAAATGAGGCAGAAAAATATTTAAGAATTATCAGTTAAAAATGTCTAAAACTGAAAAATAAAAAATCCAGTTTCACTAAGCTATCAAAATCTGAGAAAGATAAATATGAAAAACATCATATAAGCATAGCATAGTAAAACATCCTAAAAATCAAAGACAAAGAGAAAATATTAAAAGAGGTTAAAAAAAAGACACACTACCTTCAAAGAAACAAAAATAAAGATTGAAGCTGATTTATCAACAAGAACAATGGATATCAAAGGACAATGGAAAGACATTTTTAAAATACTGAAAGAAAGCAAATGATAACCTTTAATTTTATAGACAAAATATTTCTCAAAAAATGAAAGTGATAAAGTGTCTCCTGATGCCAGAAATAAAAGACTTGCTCAAAAAATATGAAAACATATCACAAGACACAGGAATCAGCTTTACCACTGGCCAAACCTAGGATATCAAAATAAATAATGACAGTAAAAGATCTGTTCTATAAAATAAGGATTTATGAATCCATACTGATAGTGAATACATTATTTAATTAATTAAAGTAGAATATCAACTAAAATATATAGGTAGAATGATTGAGTTAGACAAAAGTCATCAGATTAGTGACTTGCTCAGGCTATAATCATGAATGGATGATAAAACTACTGAAAATTTGATGAAGAAATAAGATATTTACATAATCTCAAAATATCTTCCTACAAAGTACCTGGTAATTAAAAGAGACATCAAGTGACTTCTAATACTATGCACTGCGAAGGAAGGAAACATTATGAAAGACAGAGTGACAGAGCAAGAGAGAAATCTTCCATTTGCTGATTCACTCCCCATATGGCCACAATGGCTATGACTGGGCCAATCTAAAGCCAGAATCCAGGAACTCCATGCAGGTCTCCCATGTGGATGGCAAGGGCACAAGTACTTGGGCCATTATCCCTTGCCTTCCCAGGCACATAAACAGGGAGCTAGATTGGAAGCAGAGTAGCTGAGACTCTAGCACTCTGATATGGATGCCAGCATCACAGGCAGCAGCTTAACCCGCTGTGCCACGACACCAGCCCCGGGAATTATTACTTATGTGCTATTTCCACCAAAAATGCATAACTTGAAATTAAACATAAGAAACCCAATTAAGGATCAGTGTGCAAAGCATCTGACTTATATTCTTCTGAAGTGTCAAGTTATTAAAGGAGTTAGGAAGCAGATACCAAAGGTCAAAATAGAGATGATAAAGAATTGAACTAAAAAACCAATGGCAATGGAGATTTTGAAGAAGCATCAAAAATGTGAAATATAAATTCTACATTTTCCATCCTTAAAGACTGCATAGATGCCAAAGAAAGAGAGATAAAGAATTCCAAATTTCTCACCTGGAATATTTACCCAACAAGAGATTTTAAAAGCATTATTAGAAGACAAGGTAAGATGACTTCTATTTTCAAGATACACATACTTTGAGGTCTATGTGATCCACCCAGGTAAAATCATCTGGGTTAGAAGGAGAGATCAGATAGACTGCGGAGACCCCTGCTTGTAGGAAATGTTTAGACACATGAATCAGATGAGCAGGAAGTTGCAAGAAGAAAGAGAAATGGATGTAGGAACCTCCAAAGGACAGAGCAAAGAAAAGGAGCCAGCAAAAAAATAAAAAGAAGATTCAGAAAATTTAGAAGAAAACTGGAAGTATTTAGTGCCCAGGAAACCACAGAAAAGAGTTTTTAGACTAGACCATGTGCCACACACTGTGTTAGATGCAGCAAGTACAGATGACTAACACATGGTCCCTGCACCCACAAAGCTCAAAAGCTTGTAGCAGAAAAAAGCAAAAAAAAAAAAATCACAAAATATGTAAACCATCAAACATTGGTCTACACAGCAAGCAAAAGAAGGAACACAGTGAGAGCACAATGAGGGAAGCTCTCAACCCTCTGAGGGCATCAGAGGACAGCTCTAGGAGCCCCTGGATCACCTGAGTGGTTTAGAACAATTAGTTAATAGGGGTGGGGGCACTTGTTGTGTCTACATGTTTTACTAACCTCCAGAAAACAATGGTATGCTTGAGTGAACCGAGAGTGTCCACCCTCAGAGGGTCATGAAAGCTAATGAATGGGAGTCTCACTATTTACCCTGTGCAACCAATTCACTGCAGCTTGAATTCAGTCACTGTTTTTTAAAAAAAAGAAAATCGGGAGAATCTTTCCTTTTCTCATCCCTATGAAGGAAAGGGTATTTTAGGTAGGGAAATGTCATACAAGGTCCTGGATGGTTTAAGAAACTTGGTGAGAAATAGTTTAACACCAGTGGAAAAGGAGCAACAGATAACATTGGAATGAAAGCAAGGACCCGACCAAGAGTACAATTAACTTTTGGGAGAGCATGTCAAAGGAGGTGGGGCAGTAAGAAGCCAACAGTGCTTAGTGTGTCCCAGGTATCACTCTAAGTGTTCTTTGCTTATCAACTCATTTATTTTACATCTGAGGTGGCTTCTATCATTTAACCCCACGTACTAGGTTTTCATCACTGTACCTCAACTCCTAACACAAACTGCTTATGAAGGAAGGAGGCTTATTTTAGCTCACAGTTTTGTAGGTTCACAGTCCAACACTGGGCAGGTCCCATTGGCTTGACCCTCTGGAGGGCAGCAACAGCAGAGCATGTGTGGAGGAAGAATCACATGGTGAAATCAGAACGCAAAGAGCTACAGGCAGTGTCCAACTCAGGCTTTTGTCCCAAGCCTCTCTTGGGATTGTCTTCCAGGGGAAGCCCACAGTGACCTAAGGACCACTCATTACTCCTCCCTCCTTTTCACCATAACTGGATCAAAGCTTCACTCTCCCAGTAACGTTAATTTATGACTTCGGAGATTAAATGTCTGCAGGAGTTAGAGAGTCAAATCTACCCAAACTATAGCGCCTCACATTACAGATGAGGAAACTGAGGCACAGAGAGACCAAGTAACTTGCCCACAGAGTTCATAAATGGTGGAGCCAAGATTGGAGCCCAGGCAGTGTAGCACCACAGTCTATCGCACAGGCAGCTGTGAGAACCAGTTCCCAGCCAGATAAACTTTAAACAAAATGAAGAAAGTGGAAGATCTTCTCCCACTCGTATTTGGTTAGTGGTCAGCTGAGTTTTCAATTTGGATCTCTAAACCCCAAGGGCAGTTCTGGACTTCTTTCTCTTCCCTGGTATTACAGCCTCGAAGAGGCTAAAATTGGAAGTTGAGAAAGGAGTAGCCACAAATCAACTAATAGTGCCTTACTGTGGGACAGTAAGGCAGCCCGCAAGGCCTTGCCTTGTCCCAGTCATGGGCGTTTGGAAGCTAGTGCCTCAGCCTCCTCCTTTGTAAAATGAGGATTCAGTGTCAGATAAATGCCAAGACCCTGGCGGCTCTCATGCCTTGTGATCTTAGCACCAGAGAGGTCTTTTAGGGGAGACACTTATCAGAGGGTGTAACTCCATAATTTCCTGAAAGAACAATGCACTTGCATTGTATGCTATGCTAGAAGAAAAAGCTGTCCTTCAAGAAACAAGCTGTGGGGCCAGCGCTGTGCATAGTAGGCTAAGCCTCCCTCTGCAGCGCCAGCATCCCATAGGAGTGCTGTTTATGTTCTGGCTGCTCCTCTTCCAATCCGGGTCCCTGCTAATGGCTTGGGAAAGCAGTGGAAGATGATTCAAGTGCTTGGGCTCCTGCACCTGTCAGGGAGACCTGGAAGAAGCTCCTGCCTCCTGGCTTCAGTTCAGCTCCAGCAATTGCAGTAATTTGGAGAGTGAACCAGCAGAGGGAAGACCTTCCTCTCCGTCTCTTACTCTCTCTGTTTCTAACTCTACCTCTCAAATAAATAAATAAAATATTTTTAAAAAATGAAACACGGCTATATATTTGTAAATGGTAAAACCAACCCTGTTCAAATGAGCTGAACTATCCCAGAAGACTAAACTATTAGAAATATTTTGTCTGGCTGAAGTTAGGCACAAGTACTTATAACCTAGCTCCACATCTACCCCATTGTAGACACTCAGAAAATATTATTTTCCTTTTTTGTCATCCATTGGTTTTCTTCTCTCCATACTCTGTAACTCCTGGTGAAAGCTTTCTGATTACTTTATTGCCTTATTTCTTATTTTTAGGAGCTCAGGTAATTTATAATTATTAATTGCTTGTCTTCAAAATATTCAAGTCTCTTAGTTTGATTAGTACTTGTATATGGTTGTCACTTTCATAAAAAAAAAAAAAAAGGATTTTCTACTAAGTACTAAAACACATACCCATCTTCAAATGGGCATATTTCTAAGCATTTGTCAAGCAATGTACCCTTGATTTGATTGAAGACACCAGATGCAAAAACTCTAGCCTTTGAGAAAGTAAAACTGTTTGGGGTAAATATAGCAGCTAAACTCCTGGGACTGATTGGTATGTCTTTAGACTTCTAACACTCTCAGACATCAAATGCATCACCAATGTGACATTGCTGAATATAAATGGGTTGGAAAAATCTTTTAGATGAGGGAAAACTGAGATTTGATTAATCAACCCTCTCTGCAGTATAGATGGGCTCTGACATAAATGTGAATTCATATCTCCTGGGAAGTTTTAAAAGGACAGCATTCTCAGAAAATAGTACTGTCAAAACTACACTACCACGTAATGAACACTAACTGTATGCTGATGATAAGCATTTTAAGTTAATTCACACAGGTCGATGGGGTATGTATCGCAATCCTTATTTAACAAATGGAGAAACTGAAATTTGGACATTTGAAGCAACAACTAGGGAATCGCTGAAATAAGTCAGGCGGTCCAAAGAGTGAGGAACAGTGCAGAACTCGAACGAGAAGTCTCAAGGCATCCTTCAGTGGGGTGGCTGCTGTAACAAATGGCCACAAACTTGGTGACTTAAAGCACAGACATTAATTCTCTCGTAGTTCCGGAGACTGAGAGCCCCAAATCCCACTCATTGATTGGAAATCGAGGGGTGAGCAGAGCCACCCCTCTCCAGAGGCTGCAGGGTAGAATCCATTCCTCACCTGTTCCAGGTTCTGGTGGCTGCCAGCAGACGTTGGCTTGTGGCTGCATCACCCATCTCCAAGGCTGACATCTGCAGATCTCATCTCTGTTTCCTCTTCTTCTCATTACCTCCGCCTCTACTGAGTGTGTCAAGGATCCCTCTGACTTCCTCCATCTTAAAAAGTTGTGTATGATTGCATTTTAGGTCCACCTAGACGTTCCAGAGTAATTCCCTCATCTCAGAGCCCTCATTCCATCACATGTCTTGCCACATAGGGTAATAGCCAGAGATGAGGACCTGATATTTTGGTTGTACCATCATTCAGCCTTCTACACAAGGAAATATCAACCCCCACCAGTTGAACCCATCACTCCTTCCTGGCCTTTAAGATGTTTAACGATAGTAGCATAGGTTCACAATAGCTGTTCACAGTTCCAAAATCCCAAAAGCACTGAAAACTGAAACAATTTTTTGCACATTTGGTACACATCCAGTGGCAACAAAACCTGATGTAGATGGATATGAAGCTCTTTATGATTTTTATCTATCACCTTACCATGGACGTCTATGTCTTCCCTATAGAACCGAGTCATCACACAGTTACTGATCATTACCACTGAGGATGGTAAGTAATTTACATTATTGTTATTAATATTATTATTATTTGAAAATATGAGCTATCTGAACTCCGGAATGCATTGCGCTCGGAGTTTTAGAAAAAGGATTGTGAAACCTGTGGTAAGACGAGAGCTCGAAACAATCCCAAAGGGTTTAGGCAGTGGTGCAACCTGTAAAACAAACCAAAAATTTCTTAAGGACCCCAAAGTATAGCAGGAAGCTTCAGAGAATCATTAAATCAATACATGATGGAATCCTTATGAGGTGGTTAAAAATTACTGCTAAGAGGAGATTAAGTGGCATAGCTATGTGGAAGTTGTAGGGGAAAGCCAAGGTTTTCAGAGTTTCCATCCCTAATCTCCAGGCAGCATCGTATTCAGATTTTTAGATTATCTTTGGCTTCCTTGAGTCCCAGGATTGGCATCCCAGTGCTTCACTCATACCAAAGTCTCCTTCTGGGGGCCGGCGCTGTGGCACAGGGGGTTAATGCCCTGGCCTGAAGCGCTGGCATATCATATGGGCGCTGGTTCGAGACCCAGCTGCTCCACTTGCAATCCAGCTCTCTGCTATGGCCTGGCAAAGTCTCCTTTTGTAAACCATAAGAGAGGGTGCCAAGAATGAGGGGCAGGAGGAGGCAGCACTGGCTCAGGCTCTGCACACAGCCCATCAGAGCAAGCCATTGACTTGTCTGCTTGCAGAGCCCCTTCCAAGCTCACAGTCAGTTCATGCAGGTCAGGGCCAGAGACTTCCAGGTTCTAACTGCACTATGAACTCATCCTCTCCCCACTGCCACCAGTATCACCACCCTGTCTCCCTTATGTTGCCCAGCCTTCCTTGTGTCTTTCCAAAACAGATCTCCTTATTCCCAGTTCCTTCCTCCCATCACGCGCGCGCACATACACACACATACGCACACTTTGGAGAGAGTACCTTCAGCACCTTTAAGGAGATGAACTCCTAATTTATTCACACAAACACAAACATACTCACTTTCTTTGGAAGAGTGCAAATACAGTTCCTTAGAGGATATTTAAAAACAACTTGTTTTCACTTTTGATCTCTAGTGAATATCCTAATATCCTCTTCTTGATTCAACCATTGGGAACATATATCAACTTTGTTGAGGAGAATGTGAATTACTGAAGAGGGAAAGTCCATCACATCAACTAGAAAAGAATGACTTTAGAAATGTGAACTACTTACGAAAGATGGAGAACATCTAGTACCATCATTCCCCTTTGGAAAAGGTCATATAGAATTTATGGAGATGTCCAGAAGGAAATCACACTATCTTGCTTGGCGATTTATTCAAGTTCATCATCAACACCTTGTTCCTTCCATATCTGTGGATCACAAAACTACATGACATCTCTTCATGGATGCTACTTTTAGGTCAGTCTCAAAACTCTTTATTCCACAGAAATAAAAGTTTCAAAAACATGGAACATAGTTTTATAAAAGCCAAAATGTGGAAATAAAATTTTGATCATCTTAATGAAAGTATTTGGCTTACAATGTTAGGTTTATAAAGCAGAAAGACTTTACTTTTGAGGATAGCAGAAAAGCCAACATTTTGGCCTCCAATACTTGTTATGGAAACCATTATTAGGAAAAAAAAGCGAGCGAGCAAAAATAGTCCATTAATTCCTTATAAAGGCATCAAGCAGTCCCAGTCGTGTCCAGAGCCTTCTCAGAGATATCTGTGAAAACTTTTCCAACAGATTTCTTATGATTCCATGATGCTGGAATTCCCATCACCTGCCAATGAGAAAGAACGTCAGGAAATAAAATAATAACTTTGTTTAATATTTATGCTACTCCCTCATATTAAATATAATTTATGCAGTTGGCTTTTGTATTACCCTGTTTAATTATGCATACTTGAAGAGGCTTTATATTATACATGGTCATCATTCATAATTGATTAATTCAATATGGAGTTTGTGTTCATGCCTATAAAAAGTTGGGCACACGGCCCTATGTCAAGAGCATACCCCTCTTCTGTATCATTCTGACTGTGAGAAAATCGGGCTTCACTTCCAGCAGGTTTTCTAGGAACACTTCACCCTCAATACCCTCGTGGCTTCTTTGTCATGAACATAATCAACCATTTCCTTGATGGGTTGCAGTCAGCACTGAGAGTTAGGAGGGTGCAGGCAAAGGGTGACTAGAGCTGACTTTATGTAACTCAGACCACACAAGAGTAGCTTTCTCATCAAACTGTTCTCAAGTTCACTAGTAAACTCCAAATTACAAAAGCCAAGTTTGTTTTCTTTCTTCTCATTCTATCTAAAATTGCTGTAATGACCTACTCTTGAAACGCTCTTCTCTCTGTTCATGCTACTACTTGTTCGTGGTTGCACAGGTATTCCTCTGGCAGCCCTCACCATTCTTAAAGCTGTCATTTCTTCTGTGGTCCATTATCTCCTGGATTCTTCCTTGGCCATCCTGAGCCTTGTTCTCACTAATGCTGCTTGGTCTGTCTGAAAAATCCGCACCATTCCCCTGATTCAATTATCTAAGAAACAGCACCTCAAACTAAATCTCTACCCCTAACTGATCTCCTCCTATACTTATTTGGATACCAGTAGGACATTTCAATTCAAACGTCCCATAGACTCCCCAAGTTCAATCTATGTAATATACAATTAATTAATCTCTCTTCTCCTGTGGTTCTTTCCTCAGTTAACAGCTTCATTATCCCCTCCCTCCCAAGGGTCATCAACTTTGAGTCTCCCTCGTCCAATCAAATCCTGTGAAACATCTTCACAGCATCCCCTCCATTCTACCACCATGTCCTTTGTTCAGGCTTTTATCTATCCATTGAGAAAAGAGAAAGAATGAATATTCCAGTGCTCATTAGATACTTGACATACATTTCTCATTCATTCCTTCAAGAACCATAAAATACTGGTATTGTTTTCATTATCATTTTTCTGTTGAAAAAATTGAGTCTCAGAAAAGCTAAACTATTATCTAAAGATCTGACTAGAAATCCCAGTCTCCTCCCACCTCTTGTCCTGGCATTTCCTCTTCCTTCCAACCCAGTCTTCCCGTGCCTGGACTCTCAGTGTTTCTGATGGAGCAGATCAGTGGTCTGTGGAGCAGCTTTTACCTTTATACTCTCAAAGCATTGGCAGCATTTTAAATTTTAGAAGTTCTTCCTCCCTTTCTCCCCAATTCCTCCTCAAAAAAAAAAAAAAAAAAAAAAAAAAAAAAAAAAAAAAAAAACTCAGAGAATTCTGGAATGCTAGGCCTGGCATCCCACACAGCCATCACCAATTGACTCAAGCCAAGAGAAGGCTGGTCCGTTCAGACCTGCAGTCACGCAACGGCTCCCGCATTCCCAGGTACCTGTCAGATATGCCCAGTGTTAGCTGCCATTTATCACTGAGCTTAAACTGCTGTTTTGCTAACAACCAGTTGCTTCACTTATTTATATTATTTGTGTTACTCCATGAGTGTTCAAGTTTTTGGTACCTAGACTATATGTATTAGTCAGCTCAAGCTGTCATACAAAAGATCATAGACTGCATGGCTTACACAACATTCCATCACAGTTGTGGAGGCTGGTAAGCTGAAGATCAGGGCTCGCATTATCAGGATCTGGTAAAGTCTAGCAGATGGTGGACTTTTCCCTGTATCTTCATGTAGCATTCTTCAGGGCAAACACTCAAGCACAATTCTCTAACTTCCTCTTCCTCTTCTTATAACTCTACCAACTCTGCCTTATGAAGACCCCATCCTTCTGACCTCATTTAACATTAATTACCTCTTAAGAGGTCCAAATACAGTCACACTAGGTTTTGGCTTCAAAATATAAAAATTTGAAGGGGACACAATTCAGCAATAAGTTTAGTTATTTCTTTCAGTAACTATTATGTATGTATTTGACATGAATTATCTAATTCAGCACTCACAGTAATTCTATAAGATAATTGTCTTATATTAGTCATTGTTCAATGAGGAAGCAGAGCTAAGTCATGTAACTTTTCCAAATCCCACAGAAAGATGTAGATGTAGATGTAGGTGTAGATGTAGATGGCAGAGTCAGGATTTGAACCCAGGAGGTCACGTTCTTAACCACTATTCAATGTTGCTTTTTAAATTCCCCCAAGTTCAAAGGCTCAGCTCCTCTTCCCACTCTGAGCATTAATTTCTCTTCATGTGAATGAGTCAGTCATCATGCTGGATTGCTCCTCATGGTCTTCACTTCTTCCCCTTTGCTCAGGCTCTTTCCTTTCCTACAATACTTTCCCACCTCTTCCCAGGAGTCATGCAGGGTCCTCCTCACGTTCTAAGACCCTGAGTGAGCTCCATCTCCCTGCAGGCCTTCCCTTGACTTCTGAAATCCAGAACATATCTTGAGTTCTCTCCTCATCACACTCTCCAAAGCCTTTATTTCTGCTGTAAGCATCATACAACCCCCTTTCATTATATGGCATGTGAGTGATTTCCCCGTGACAGCGGATCCCAAGATTTTCCTTTCTGTATCCCCATGGTTGACACACAAAAGGGGCTCAAGACATGCCTGTTACAGTAATTCAGGTTGAATTAAACAGATGACCCCGAAATCCCTTCCAGTCTAAAACCCTATTTTTAAAAATAATGTTGATTATTTTTTAAATAATGCCTCTGTCTAAAATGCCTCTACTCCACTGGAATTTTATCTTATTTTTTAATCAATGCCTTTGATTTTTTTAAAGTTTTTCTTTATCGATGTTCATAATCATGGGATTATTTGTGCATTTGAAGGGTGCTTGAGGGACAGGGAGGTGGGCCTACGGCCTACGTTGGGATGCTTTCTTCCTGGTGCTCAAGCTTCTAGTCGGAAGGCTCGAGATGTCTGGCAATCTTATTTTCATCTGTGCGAGACATCGCTTGTTTTTAACCTTTTTTGTATCACTTTAGTTTGATTTTTTTTTTTTTTTTTTACACAGCCCATAATGGAAACAGAAGCTCAGAGCTAGCCTGGAACAGATGCAATCTTAGCAGAGGCCTGACCCAGTGGGAGGTATTACCCTGGCTGGGACAAAGTCCTACCTTGAATGTGCCCTTTTATAAATGGAGTCTGTTCAGTTCAACAGTGTCGGTGTGAATCAGGCAGGGAAGCATCATCTGCGTGCCCCACAGAGGTGGGCGTGAGCGTGCAATGAAAGGACAGTTTAATATTTGGGTGGGAGTTAGGACAGCAGGGGAGGGGGAAAGCAAAAGACTTGTACCATGTTTCAGCCATTTGTTTCAATTTGTAACTCCACCAAATGTCTCATCATTAACAGATAATAATGGATAACACTGTACTTTTCAGAGTATTCTCTCATCCATTATGTAATTTCACCTTCTGTGTAAGTTTATAAAGTATCACTGGTCCTACTAATATCCTTGTTGTGTGCAGTTTCAGAGAAGTTGAAAGCTATGCCCAGGATAGCAGAGTCAATTTAATGGCAGATGAAGGATTAAAATCCATATTCTCTGACTCCAGATGCTAGCTCCTTCCCTCAAGACTACAGTGACTCAGGATTAAATGGTCAGTGGATTGGCATCTCATTGTTGGTTATTCCCCTCGGTCTCTTTCTGGCAGCAAAGTGATCACAAAGCATACCAAGAGAAAGAATAGCTAAGATTCAGGTCAGCCCCAAATGAAAATACCAGTGTCTCAGGAATCCAGCGCTAACCGGCTAACGATTAGATATAATGATGGTGACAGCTGGAGAATTTCCAACAGTGTCTTCCATGCTAACATTTCAGTGTTTTTGCTCCTTTGAGAAGCCACCATTTGGATAATTCCTTTAATCCCACCCTGGTCACTGTACCTAGTTCTCTTGTAGGATTTGTGCTGCTTAAGAGCCATGCATGCTTGTGGCCATGTGTAAAATCCAGTAGGAACAGGACTTAGCAGAAGACAAAATGTGTTTACTAAGTCAAATAACACCCTTGCAAGAAATGTTAGCTTTCCACACCAGGCAGATTAGTTACCCAGTACGCTCTGCCTATGTGACCCCACGTACTCTTTATATCTGTATGGTGATATAATCAGTATTTCAAGGCTTTTATTCTGCTCATGTGGTTTTATACCAGGTACTTTTTCATATTCTTATATATTAATTCTTGCATTGCCACTGTATACCATAGGGCCTGCTACTGGGAAGAACCCTCATTCTGCCTCTTCTCATGCCCCCACATGGAAACATTCAGGAATTCAATGCTCTAGCTCTTTCTCTGGCCCTTTGTTCACTGCCTCTGCTCCCCCAGGCCTCCTCTGAAGAACAGAAACCTGTGTAACTGGCAAGTTTGCAGAATCAACATGGAATAAGGCTGAAGAAGTTCACCTGCCTTCAGGAAACTTTTCAGCATTCTCTCTCCACTGTGCTGAAAGCTTGGGCAGTCAACTTAACCCAGAGGGTGCTGATTACGTCAGTAAGTCTATGTGGCCATTTTTCCAATCAGCATTGTCAGTAATACAAATCTGACCATTTATCTATCCCTGAAATGGTTCTAAACATGAGGCAAAGCAGGGTGGTGTTGTTCATTGAAACTCTAAAACCCTAAGGAAGGGGCTGAAGAAATGTTTGTGGATGGAAGAAATTCATGAAGTGTAACAGTGGCTGGCCGACATCTAGTATATGTGCTGCCGACGCGAGCACTGACCAACGTCTTTGTAATGGTATCACTGGCACAGAGAAGATGGCTTTTGTCCTGTGCTCCATGGGAGCTGTGTCTTATGGTCAGGAACTTGCACACTGGAATCTCACAAATGTGTTCATGGAACAGAGCTGTGCTGAAATCCCTTAGCAGGAGGATGAGTGCGAACAAGGTCTGATCTGAATGGGAAACGTTACAGGCCATTCCAAATGCATCTGCGAGCTACGTTTCAGCATACGTCAACACCTGACTGGCAGTTAATCTGCCCCTATTAGTTAATTACAAAATGGCCTTTGGAATGGCTAGCCTGAAAAACCACTCAGGCTTCTTCAAGACCGCTGAGACAGTGCAGCCCTATTTTTTCCTATGTATGTGTGTATGTGCTGGGAGAGACAGAAAGAAAGAGTATTCGCATGCCATTGGAAAATGTGAGTTTCTTATTCGTCATAGGAGAGAACTTGGTGCTCTACTCCGAAGTTCAGTCACAGTACTTCCCTTAGCTCTTAGCTGTGTGACAAGAAGAATTAGGACTGTGACTGAAATGAGATGGCCAGAACCTTCTTCCTCCCCCTAAAGTTTCCATAGGTGAGCACTAAAGGAAATGAACGCCCCCAAGAAGCCAATTCGGAGGCAGGCCGCCTTAGGCACCTCTCTCTCATCCCATCCGTGGGGAAGGAGGGAGGGAGGCCATGGGGGAGAAAGGAACTACCAAACCACAGGTACCTGTATTTGGGTTTTGAGTGCTCCACTCCCAGGCACTGAGATGGATTTTGCAAGGGGATCATTGCTGATTGTGACTCAGGAACAAAACCCCCTTCCCTCCTTCCCAGGGCAGACATGCGGGTTCTCTCCTCCAGCCTTGCCCCTGGCGCTGCGGCTGGTGCCAGCTTCCTCACCGGGAGAATCGCCGCTGCCAGAAACGCCTGGCACCGGACCCTTCTCCAGCGCAGCGCCTGGCGCCGTTACACGTAGTACAACAGCTGCCCGGGTACCTCGGTGAGCCACCGGAGCATTTCCGGACGGATGAAGGATGGCCGTTTACTTATGCCCAACACGGATCCAAGCACGGTCTTCCACCAAACGATCTAAATCAAATGGGCAACTGGGCTGATTACAAAGTATACAAACGAAGCTTTCACGCAGGGCCTCCCCTGCTGCCCCGGCCCCTCCCCTCCCCATAAAACTGGGTGCAGCGGATCCCACGTGCAAGGACAGGGAGCACGATGCTGACCTTTTTTGAAGACCCCTCTATGCATGATGTCAAAAATCTTTTTGTGCCAGAAGAGACCTCTCTTGTCATCCCGCTTTCTGCAAACTCTATGAGGTCCCCTCGGGAGATGGGTTTGCTTGCTTTCTGGCCTACCGGGTCACTTTCAGCTCCCTCCTTTCTAGTGGAGGATCGGTTTGATTGAGAAGTCCCACATCATATCCTATCCGTCACCCACAAGCTGTCATACACATCTGCTTAGCAGGTACCTTGTCTAGTAGAGAGATGACTAATAATACTACCAACCTCTTCTTTAACAGTCTAGCTGGTGAGACAGGTGTTTGCAGGAGACATGCAGATACAATTTGAAATGCTACTCTGAGGTCTGTCTGCTTGGGGTGCAGTGGCCATAGTGGCCCCCGTTGTGGAGAAAGGCAGGGAAGGGAGCAGTTCAGAGAGGGTCCCTGCTCAAAGGTGACCTGCTTGCTCCGGTGCTCACTGCTGCTGGGCTCCTCGGCATGCCCAGGGGCCTTGCAGAGCAAGATGCTGCCCCTTCTTCTGCAGCTTCAAGCTCTGCACCCTCTTCATCAATTCTATTTATTCAAGCGCCACACGATGTGTTGGTTTTAAAAAAAAAAGTTATTGTTGACACCTGGCGCAGAAATTTTTCAGGGTGAATATTTTGTTCAGGGGAAGGAGCAAAAATAGGAATGAGTGGTGGTGAGAGACAGAAAGGAGGGACAAGAGGGAGGGAGATGGAGGTGGGAGGGGGTGGGGGTGGAACTACAACCAGAGGCTGGAGCCCATGCTCTAAACACAAGCAAAAACCTTTATAGAAGCGTCTAGTAGGAATGAGGAGTGGTTTTTGTTTTTGTTTTTTGTTTGTTTGTTTGTTTTTTGACAGGCAGAGTTAGACAGTGAGAGAGAGAAAGAGAGAAAGGCCTTCCTTCCGTTGGTTCACCCCCCAAATGGCCACTATGGCAGGTGCTGTGCCGATCCAAAGCCAGGAGCCAGGTGCTTCTCCTGGTCTCCCATGCGGGTGCAGGGCCCAAGCACTTGGGCCATCCTCCACTGCACTTCCTGGCCACAGCAGAGAGCTGGCCTGGAAGAGGGGCAACCGGGACAGAATCTGGTGCCCCAACCGGGACTAGAACCCGGGGTGCCGGTGCCACAGGCAGAGGATTAGCCAAGTGAGCCACAGCGCTGGCCTAGTAGGGATGTTTAAGTTATTTGATTGTAAATCCCATCATCTTCCCCAAATATTCAGCAAATCCTTTTCCAAGCACAAACACTGAGACGAGTATTGTTTTGTTTTTGTTTTGAGTGCAAAGCAAGATAAAGAACCAAATGTTAGACGTGAACCACTGAAGCACAGACATGGCAGAGCAAGAGCCGAGCCTAGCAGAAGTGGGGCCCACAGGACAAGGGGCCTAGGATCATACCCTGAGAATAAGGCTGAGCTTTTTCACCTTTTTCTTTCTTTTTTTAAAGATTTATTTATTTATCTACTTATTTGAAAGGTAGAGTTACAGAGGAGCAGAGGCAGAGAGTGAGAGAGAGAGATTGATTTTCGATCTGCTGGTTCACTCCCCAAATGACTGCAACAGCCGCAGCTGTGCTGATCCAAAGACAGGATGGCTTTCTGTTTGAAGCCAGAAGCTTCTTCTGGGTCTCCCACGTGGGTGCAGGGCCCAAGGACTTGTACCATCTTCTGCTGCTTTCCCAGGAGCATCAGCAGGGAGCTGGACCAGAAGTGGAGCAGCCTGGACTAGAACCATCACCCAATGCAGGTTGTGGCTTTACTGACTATGCCACAGCAAAGGCCCACGTCCCCTTGTCTAGATCTCAAAGGCATACTGTCCCTAACACCAGGGCCAGACAACAAAAATTCACATGAGAAAGAGAAAAGGGAGGAGGAGGTCTGCCACTACAGCGAGTTGGAAGGCCATTTGTTTCGTCTAAAGTCTTCGCTTTGTTGATGAGAACCCACAGGCTGCAGGGAGGGGAAGGGACGAGGCACAGGTGTGAAGTCTTCCCCCAGTCCTTAATGGACACTCGGGAATGCAGCCCAGTTCTCCTCGCCCAGCCAGATCCAGGCCTCTGTCTGCTCCGCACGCACCCGGCTCAGCCATCTGCCATCACCACGGTCTGGCAGGCAGAGGGAGTAGGAGGTTAAACCCCAGCAAGTCCCATCTCAATCTGGCCTTGTAGCATGGCACAGTGGAAAGAATAAGGGCTCTGGAATCAGAGAGGCTCTGCGGATTGTGCTGGGCAACCTTGGGCAGCTGACTTCATTTCACCGAACCTCCGCTTATCATCTGTACATGGAACAATACTTCTGTAGGACTTTTTGAAAAAATCGAATAAAGCAACGTATGCCACATGGTAAACAAGGGATAAACTGCAGCAATTATGACCCTCAAGTGAGGCTCTTCCAAATAGAGCATGAGATTAATTTTTCAATGTTTTTCTTTCATTATAAGACTGATACATTTCATTATCAAGAATTGAGAAATTACAAAAGAAAACATTTTAAAAGAATTCCCCATAGCCCTGCTACCCTACAACCACCACTGTTAACATGTTGATGTATTTCAACGGGAATGATTTAGAATGTGCCTTTTCCTGTGCCTTGTAACCTTCCAATAGCACTCAATTTAGAATGAAAAATTGGCAGGAATGCAGTCTGTTCTAAAACCAATTTCTTGTTTGTTTTGAATTTTAGGGGGTAGTGGGAGGAGAGAAATTATACACAGATATAAACTATGTCAATACAAACATTATCACATTTTAAAATAATATTTTTATCCTTTTTTACAACTAGATTTGCAGAGTGTTTTATGGTCTATTAAAAACATTCCTGTGTAGTATCTTTTTTTTTTTTTCTTTTTTGGATGCTCTTAACAGCCCAGGGCACTCAGTTCAACTATTATACACATTCTACAGATGAGGAAATTGAGGATCAGGAAAGCTGAATGATTTATTCCAAGTCTTCCAGGGAGTGAGAGTTTGGACTGAAGCCTAGACTGTCTGACGCAAGGCTGGTACCTCTGTGCTAATTATCCTTACCAAGGAGAACTCTAATTAGCTTTAATAATCTGCACAGCCTCAAAGATATATTAGGAAGGAGCACACTGAGTGTGTGCACGAAAAGCGATCTAGATTTTGGAACTGGCAAATCGCTTACCCTCTCTGGGTCTCGGCACCCCTCATTTGTCAAATGAAGAGAGGCAGTCTTGTGGAGGAAGGGGGTGTATCTTTTTCCTACCACATTCTGTCATTCTAAGACAAAAGAAAAGGTTGCATCTTTCTAACTTGTGAAAGCACTTGTGATATCATACTTTTAGAAAATGCCCTCTAAAACTCTGCAAAGCGACCGTGAACTATCTGCCACCACGCATGTCAAGAATCTCCAATCAGGCCCGGGGCTGGACCACCTGTGGCCCCAGGAGAGGATCGACGCTGCCGTGGGCCCCTATTTGGCAGAGAAAATTTGGCTAAATACGAGTGTCTCAACTGGAATCCGAAACGTGGCTTTCTTTTTCCCAGAATGCAGTGCTCGCTCGGTTGGCTCCTGGTGACTGCTTTATGATGAACTGGCCTCTCATTAGCTGGATGTCAATTTGGATTTTCGGAACACATACACCTTTTGGATCAGATTGCATGAGAGATACCAGGCTGGGCAAGTTATCTGGGGGAGAAGAATGGGGGAAGAATCCCTGAGATTGAATGCATTCTCTGGATCTTCGTGCAGGAGGCTGAATTCTTAATCCAAGCAATGCGTGTGCTCCGGCCTCCATTATCGGCACCAGCCTTGCTATGAACACGTGCAGACTTGAGTTGCGGCAGCTTCTCCACTCCAGGGAACCTGAGAAAGGACGGGGGCCCAGCTGTGGCCTTGGGAAGGAGGGTGTGCTACAGCCTGTTCCCACGCAACGCAGGCTCTTCTGAATACACTCCATCTCCCAGGTTGTTGAACAAACTCAAAGATGATTTCCTAAGCCATACACTTAACGCAGTAATCATGTTCTTTCATTAAGCTCGCTTTATATTTCTCAGCCTGGCGTTCAAGGCCCTCACCCACCCAGACAATCTCTCTAACTTCCCCTGCCTAGGACTGCCTGACCTACGGGCCGCACTCTGCTCCCCCTTTCTCTCCCTCCTCACAGTAGAAATAACTCTCGTCTCCTTGTCACCTACCTAAGGCCTTTCATTCTTGAAATCTCACTGGGGCTGGCACTGTGGTACAGCGGGTTAAAGCTCTGGCCTGCGGTGTTGGCATCCCACGTGGGCACTGGTCCCAGCTGTTCCACTTCCGATCCAGCTCTCCGCTATGGTCTGGGAAAGCAGTGGAGGATGGCCCAAGTCCTTGGGCCCCTGTGGGAGACCAGGAAGAAGCTACTGGATCCTGGCTTTGGATCAGCTCATCTCTGGCTATTGCGGTCATTTGGGGAGTGAACCAGCAGATGGAAGACCTCTCCTTCTCTCTGGCTCTACCTCTCACTGTAACTCTGTCTTTCAGATAAGTAAAATAAATCTTAAAAAAAAAATCGCAAGGACAGCCGCACCCCCTCCAGGAAGTCTCCCCTGGTTAGTACAGAGATGACATTGATGGCTGCCATCTTAGATGCTTACGGCTCCTGTGATCTCTGCCATTCTTTTGGCTTGCAGTCACATGCAGTCCTTGACTGACAGGTGTGTCATGTGTACTGCAGCGTTCATCAGCACACTCAGCTTTTCATTTGTTAAGAGGAGGAGCTCTGTGTTAGCGCACATTAAAGAGGCAGCAGGCATGGTGGTGGAGAGGCCTGACTTTGCTGGCCCATCTGGAGCCCCCTGGATCCTAGTCATGGTCCTTAGGAGCGTGTGGTCTTGGTCAGGGCCTCTGTGCGCCTCTGCTTCTTCATCTGTAGAATGGGGACTAGGACAGTACCTGGCTCACGAAGCTGTGGGGAACATGTCCGGGAGTCTTCTCCGGCAACGCGCTGGGGTTGCCTAGTGAAGACCTCAAGCAGCGCAAGCCACTGTCACGTGGGAAGGGCTCAAGGGACTGCAGCCTCTGTGCCGTGGCAGAAACACCCGCACACACAGAGGAGTCCAGATTGTACCATCAAGGAATGCGGGTGGAGGCAGACCCGGACTCAAATACCAAAGCTCCACGGTGATGAGCAGATAGAGGGAAACGTGTGACAGGTTCTCCCAAGGCCAGTCCCGGGCGGTGCTCCGCGAAGTGTGCAGGCCACAAGGAATAGGGGCTGTTCTGGACTGGTGCTGGTTGAAATCTATTAAGTCAGTAATCACACACACACAGAACCTCAAAAGAGTCCTTTAGTGGCTTTATAATGCAGAACCCACAGACGGGTTCAATTTGGCCATGTTATTAAGCAAATAAATGGATCTTTAGATATTTAACTTCTAATCATATGTGAACTTCAGGAAGCTAAATGCTCCAATGACACTGCTAAATACCTCTTTGTTAGAAAGCCATGGTTTGACTTTTGAGGCAAAGTTGAGGGCCTCCTTTCAACCCCATTAGTTCGTATTTTGTCCAAAATGCAGCTTATAATGAAGCCAGCAAATTAGGTCCCTTGACCATAAACCTCACAGAAGGAAAGCAAACAGAGCATGAATCAAAAAGGCTTTAGACAGCAGTTAGCTATTAGTAACATATAAATTAAGTGTAAAATCAAAGTTGGGTGGGGGAAGAAAGTTCAGTGGCCGTGATGTCAGCGCAGCCTCACACACCAACCCGCACACAAGGAGCAGCAATGACACTGTCGAACTTGGAACAACACAAACGCTGTCCCACTGTTCCCCACAAAATGACAAGCTCACAGAGCTGGTGGGAGCCCCGATTTTCAGTCCTTGCTGTCCTCCTTCACTTGTTGGGTTGCACCAAGTAGTTGCAACCCGTGGGGAATCAAAACACTACAGCTTCTCGCAGACCTGACCAGAGTGTGCTCTGATTGAATGGCCGGGAGAGTCATGGTTAGCCACAAGTGTGATTCTGTTACCACTGGCCGTCCGTATCACCAAACTTGCACAATTCCACCTGAACCATGTTAGCGAAGTAATGAGTGGTGCTATTTAAAGTTCTTTAATTTTCCCCTGGTGTCCTGTGGAGTGTGGGACTTTGGCCCACTGCTCTCAAAGGAGTTGGAAAAACTCGCCCCCTCCCCTCTGCGCCCACTTGTTTCCCTACAAATCTCAAGAATGTTCAAATATCTTGCAAATCACTCCAGGAGCTGTGGAAGCCTCTCACCAGACTCTGTGGTCCAGTGGCCAAACGCATCCTGATGGGGACTTGAGAGCATGGATTACAGAGCCGAGAGACAGCAACGACTTGCCACTACGGGCACCAGAAGTGTCACAGCCGCTTAGAAGCCACAGCTGCTCCCCGAGACTGGAGAAAAAGAGATACCACAGAGAACACATTGGGAAAGTCAGCTCAAGGCCCTGATGATGTTGGTCTTATAAAATCATCTGTCGAGAAAACCAGAAGTCCTCCAAGAACACTCGTGCCTCATAATGGCCTATAAATGTTTTTGTAAAAGTTCCAAAAAAGTGCACAACCAGTACAGTACATTTCTGTTTTCTATTTTTGTGCCTAAAAAAAAAAAGTAAAAATAGCCAAAGGACTGGTTTTTTTTTCTTCTTTTTTTCTTTGACAATTTGTGATGAAAAAAAAAAGTTCACTCTAAGGCTGAAACTTTGCATGCCAAGTTTTTGCTTGGAACTAATTTTTATGGCAGAGTTATAAAGCCTCTGAAAAAAAAGGGTGGGGGGAAGGGAGAGGTTTCAAATAGAAATGCTGACACAGCTTTGCCCACAGTGGTGAGGAGGGAGGTGCTGTAGTGTCTATTTGTACCTTGCTTGCTTTTCAGTTGCTCTAGGAGTCTAGCTGCCCAGCCCTGAGCATGAGACACTGCTTAAATGCATAGATCTGGTCACACGTCCTGCCACTCTGAGGGCTTGCAAAGACACTAGAACCCAAGTCCCAGGGCACGGCACTGGTAACCCCTTGTGAAAGAAGCCAGACTTATTTCCTGACTTCTGATAGATCTCATTATCCCAGAGACTCATCGTCCCCTGCGGGCTCTTTTTGTTTGTTTGTTTGTTTTTAAGATTTATTTATTTAACTTGAAAGTCAGAGTTAAGAGAGAGCGGTCTTTCATCTGCTAGTTCACTCCTCAGATGGTCACATTGACCAGTACTGGGCCAGGCTGCAGTCAGGAACCAGGAGCTTCATCCAGGTCTTCCACATGGTGGCGGGGGCCCAAACACTTGGGCCATCTTCCACTGCCTTTTCGCAGGCACATTAGTAAGGAGCTGGAAGTTGGGCAGCTGGGACTTGAACCAGCACGCATTGCTGGAGCCTCAGGCAGAGGCTTTACCCGCCAAGCCACAGCACAGTCCCCTTCCCCCCATGCATTTAACAACAGTAACTATCAACAAAAAGCAGAAGACAACGTAAGCTTCCTCTTTAATGGTTCTTTAAATCTCAATTTTCCCCAATTTTCTGCTGGTAAAACTGGAGACGCTAATGATGCGCTGTTTGTGCAGATTAAAGGATACCGTGAATGTCTTGGGCACAAGGAGGTCTGAGGACCCTGATTTCATTAGCCTGCACGGCTGCTAGGGTTTTAAGGTGGACGTCTAATGAACTGATTTTGATGTGAAGTAGAAAGACTCTAGTGGGAAGCTTTAGAGAGAGGCAAGATGTGTTTCATTTCTACCTCCTGAGGGATGCTGTTCAAAACACACACAGAGACGGCTGGGAAGAGATTGAACTTGAGAACCCGACAACCCGCTCACGTTCTCAAACAGCGACAACAAAAAATAATTACTTATTCATGGGCGGCAAACCCATGAACCCATTGGCAACTACTAGGGAAGGTCCTTGGGCATTCTGTATTATCCTTTGAAACTGCAGGGTGTGGACAGAGCAGCATTGTGTGATAATGACCATGACATTGTTGAACCAAGGAAGCCCAGTGGGGTCCAGAGACCCAGAGTAGCTTAGGATTCTGGTAGCTAGGTTAAACTCCTAAACTACAGCTCAAAAAAGCGTCATATAAAAAAAGAGGCGGGGATGAGGCAGGTTGGGGGGGAGGGGAAGACCTGTTCCATTTAATTTTTCCAGTGAGTCTTTATTCAGCTGAATAAAAGGAAAAAGGCTTTTCTGAACTTTAGTGCTTTGTAGCCTGGGCTTTATTTCCACCTTAAAATCTTTACCTGGCCATGATCTGTTGTTCCATTACTGGAGGCAAAAATGGGAGGAATTGTCTGGGCTAAATTGCAATTAGGCAGCCCTGAGTGCGGCTGGCACCAGTTAACTTGGGATATTGGAGTGAAAAGGCCCGTAATCAGCCTTCGGTCATGTAGAACAATGCATAAAATTAAATTGACATTAATGAATAATTGTGTAATGAAAATGGAAGAGGAGAGTTAATTGCATGTTACAGTGAGTGTAATGCCTAGATAACCTTGCATTTAATGCTATTCTTAGCCCTGCTGCCAAGACTGCTACAGAACCTCTCTCAGCAGGAAGTCATTAAAGCTGTGAGTAGATAATGCAGGCTCAGTGAAACCTAAGTGGCAACAATATAACAAGAGTTTCTTTCAGACCTTAGTGTTTTCTGAAAAAAAAAAGGGGGGCATGTTGAGGTAATTTGTACACATCTGAATGAAAACAGGAAACTCCGAGCAATCTATTTGCAGTTTGTCCAGTCCCTTAGATTTCCCAACTATTCTAGCGACCAAGGTCACCTCCTATAATCAAAGACAAGCCCAAACCACTGGGGATTACAAGGCAATAAGCACCCAGCTGTCCACCAGCTACAACTTAGTTTCGTAATCACTTGGTGTGGCAGTCTGTGAAATGTTTGACCTCAGACTTAAGAGACCAGAGACCAGGGGAACGCGTCTGTGTAACCAAGTTCATGGACACCATTGGCTCAAACAGATTATCATTTCAAAGGCTGTGCATTCTCCATACCCACCCCAAAATGTTCATTGAGGGCTCTGTGTACTTTGACCACAGCAAATGAGAAGACCGTTCTTGGACCCGCATCTTAAGAAAAGAGTCCTCAAATGTTGCAGAAGAAAAGCCACACCATGTTTCTCCCCCAGAAAAGTGTCTGTATTCCAGTTGTTTCTAACTTTCAGGAGCGACAAGGCAATAGAGGTGTGAGCCTGCTGGTCGGGGCAAGGATAATTAATTATTTGCTTTATTTTTCTGCCTAATCTATGGACTGTCCAGAGGGAGGCCTCTGTAACAAAAGGGCACCTTTTTCAGCCTGAAAGACGTGAGGTAAACAGCAGGCTGCCCCATTGATCACTGCAGAATGGCCCCTGGACAGGGATTCTGGGTGGACCATACCTCTGGTGCACATGTAGCTAAAAAGAGAGCCCAGGTAAAGACAAATCCTAGGGAGAGGGCTGGAAGGAAGTGAAGGAGTTTAAATACCTGTCATTTTGCATTTTTACAAAATATGGTTTTAAACCTCATTTGGAAAACAAAATTGTGAGCACTCCCAACAGTAGCCAAGATTTATTAATTGGAAGGGGACTCTAATTCTTTCTCAGTGTCATATTTCTTTTTTGCAAATCTAGGTGTCAGTACATGTTTCAACCAAAGTGATTTTTGATTGAAGAATTATTTCCTCCTTGGGGCTCTGGTTACTTTTTTTTTGATTTGCACAGAAACTGGTTTTTCTTGTGCCCTTCAGAATGAATCTTCCACGCTGCCTGAGGGGTGCCTTTTGCTCCACAGTGGAATTCCCAAGATTGGCAGGTCCAACAGGGCATGGGGAGCCCATGACTCAGGACTCCAAAGGTACTTCTTCCATCCAAGAATCCTCAAAAATCCCAGAACCTCTGAGAAAAAGAGAACCAGCCCAGCGGGGCAGGGCTAGGACACAGTACATAATAGCAGGTTCTATGGGACAGGTTAACACTTGAACTTCTTGGTCTCAAATTTAAAATAATGGTTAAGGGGAGGGGCAGGAGAAGCAGAAGAAAAAAAAAAGAGCCATTGGAAGTCTTTTTTTTTTTTAGAAGAGACTCGTGCGATTGGCATTTTTTTTGATCCCTGGGCTTAATTTAAGAGGCTCTGTCCCGTATTTGCTCTGTGATTTTTGCCCACTCTCCTCTTACATCCTACATAGCAACACCAGCAGTGCTCATCTCACAGACGTGTTGTGCACGCCGGACGTGCTAATGCTTGTTAAGTGAAAGCATCACATAAAAGCCACTACTGTTAGTTCTCATCACCGTCATTCATCAATTCTAGGACCTTTGCTCTTCCCCGCCCCCTCCTCCTTGATGATCAGAGGGTACACCTGTTTCTGCACACTTTGATGCCTGCAAACCCTAAACCCCTTGTCCAGACCATTCTGCAGACGTTGGAATGTGCCCTATATAACTCATGTAAAATGATTTTCCCCCTTGGTGACAGTGTTGTGACTCAAGCATCTCAACCCTGGACATTCCATATCAGAGTACTATTTCCAGTCCTGGCTGCTCTGCTTCTCATCCGGCTCCCTGCTGATGGGCCTGGGAAAGCAGCAGAAGATGGTCCAAGTGATTGGGCCCCTGCCACCCACATGAGATACAAGGATGGAGTTTCTGACTCCCAGCTTCAACCTGTTTGCTGTGTTGCAGCCATTAGAAGTGGACCAACAGATGGATGATTTTCTCTCTCTCTCTCTCTCCTCTCCTTTCTCTGTCACTCTACCTTTCAAATAAAAAAAATAAGTCTTTTAAAGAAACAAGTGCTCTTCCCTTTCTAATTTCCCCTGACCTGCCTATGTCATCCTACAAATTTCATTTGATTCTCCTATATGCAGTGTTAAATCTTGTTTTATAATGTTCAGTTTGTCTGCCCCTACTGGATTAGAGTTAATGATAGAACTTAATATATCTTTCTTGTTTTTAATGTGCATTGATTCTAAAATCAAAGTGGGAGGGACAAAAATATTCAATTATGACACAAAAACACTATAGTTTAAAATATTATTTATGAATTTGTTGAGAATACAGAATTTTGATAAATGAAATTCTGATAGATGAAAAATATTTGTTTCAGGGCTGGCACAGCAGCTCACTAGGCTAATCCTCCACCTGTGGCACCGACACTCCAGGTTCTAGTCCCGGTTGGGGCGTTAGTTCTGTCCCGATGGCTCCTCTTCCAGTCCAGCTCTCTGCCGTGGCCCTGGAAGGCAGTGGAGGATGGCCCAGGTGCTCAGGCCCCTGCACCCGCATGGAAGACCAGGAGGAAGCACCTGGCTTCTGGCTTTGGATCGGCGCAGCGCCGGCCATAGCAGCCATTTGGGAGGTGAACCAACGGAAGGAAGGCCTTTCTCTCTGTCTCTCTCTCTCGCACTGTCTAACTCTGCCTATCAAAAAAAAAAAAAATTGTTTCAAAGCTTTCTATTAAAAGACTAAAACCATATGGGGTTGGGGAACAGCACTGTAGTGTAGTGGGCTAAGCCTCCACCTGCAGTGTTGGTATCCCATATGGGCAATGGTTCATGTCCCAGCTGCTCCTCTTCTGATCCAGCTCTCTGCTATGACCTGAGAGAGCAATAGAAGATGGTCCAAGTGCTTGGGCCCCAGCACCCATGTAGGAGACCTGGAAGAATCTCCTGGCTCCTGGCTTCGGATCTGCTCAGCTCTGGCCATTGGGGCCGTTTGGGGAGTGAACTAGCAGATGGAAGACCTCTCTCTCTGTCTTTCCCTCTGTCTGTAACTCTGCCTCTCAGATAAATAAAAAAAAATATATTGGTACAAAATTTCATTTGATGAATAGGGGCTTTTCCATTTACCTGGCTCTCATGTAACATAATTATAAATGTAGAACAGACAGAGATGGTAAAAATATTGGAGACTGGGCTAAGTATCTTCTCACTTTTAAAGAGGTCATCACTAATATAAGCAGTTTGGAGCATTTTTTTCCCTTTTAGAAGGATAGGAGTGATCGACTGGAAGAGAGAAGGAATGGCTCCTTATGGTTTACTATTAGGTCAAATCAGAGAAAAGATTCTGCTACATATACTCATAGATGAAGAAGCTTCAGGATTTATTGTTAGAGTGACTGAAAGATACTGATCAGGGTTTCGTCTGGGGTATCGGTGAATCCTGTGAGGACATGGAAAGAATTCAAATTTAAGAGATGACATGACGTAGGGAAGAGAACTCACAGCTTGGGGGTGTGCCACTTCCTAGCCACAGGCCTGGTCCCCTCAGCTCCCTCACTTTCCTCACCTCTAAAGTGAGGCCCACTGGGCTGTGTGGTTTCCAAGTTCTTGCAAAGCTGAATGCACTCTTATTGAGTACTTCTTGTGGGAAGGCACCCTGCTGTCTTTCAGGATGACAAAAGGCTACAGTGGGAACCAGTGTATGCACGCGTGCAAGGTTTCTTAAGTCATAACCTGTTTCCTTTACGAGTGGCCTCCCCATCTGCTGCTGGCCTACCTAGGACCTGTACCCTGTCTTTCCCCTGGGTGAATGGGCCTCCCAAGCCTGCAGAAATCTTCAAACAATGAACATTTCCTTCCCTTTTCTGTCACAAACTTCACACTGGCTCTGGACTCCTCTAAGCAATTGGAAAGCAGAGAATTAATCTCTATTTGATTAAAAATAACAGTATAATTGCTGATAATAATCATGATAATGAGAACAGTAACAAAAAAGGAATCCACCTGTGAGTTCTTTCAATTTGCACATAAATTTAAACTAAAATTCACCTCAGAAGTTAAACAGAGAGTAATGTGGTTTGGATATTCTTTAAAAGAGTGGTGAACTGTTAATCTAACCATCTAGACAGAGAGCTAGGCAGACGCATGTGGGAAGTTGAAAATAAATATATAAAAATTGAGCTTAAGTCTTTTTTTCTTCCAACTGATGTTTTGCCAGGATGTTATGGGCTTCATCAGGGAATGCAAACACAAACTTTTGTTTGGACATCAAAGCATTTTTCAATTCCAACTTAGGTAATGAAATAAATGTGTTAAGTCACAGATCCAGGGATTGCTTTGTGTAGCTGGTTGTTTTATCAAAACGTTATTTCTTTAAAAAATGGCTTTAATACCCACACACACACACAAAGTGGAAAGTCATCAAGAGATTGATTTGCAAACAAGGAGAAGATACTAGGTAATGCTCAGCATGGCTTATCCAGAATATATTCCACTGGATTAATCTGATTTCGTTAGACAGAGTGACAGACCTGACGAATGATGGGCTGTGGGTGTATGAGAAGAGGCAGCGAAGAGAAAATGCATAACGATATGTCGATGACTAGGGCACATTATTTAAGCTGGCTTCATGCTAGTTTAGTCTAGACACGTGGACTCCTATGGCTTTGGCAATCACACTCTCTGTAGCCCCTTGGGAGGCTCAGAGGCCTCATCTGTATATCATGAGTTATGGAGTACATGAGGTTTTTATTGTTTTTAAGTTTTATTTATTTATTTGAGAGGCAGAGTTACAGAGAGAGAGAGAGAAAGAGAGAGAGAGAGAAAGTCTTCCTTCCACTGGTTCACTCCCTAAATGGTCACAACAGCCAGAGCTAGGCTAATCTGAAGCCAGGGGCCAGAAGCTTCTTCCAGATCTCCCACATGGGTGCAGGGGCCCAAACACTTGGGCCATCTTTAAGTGGTTTCCAAAGCATGTTAGGGAGCTAGATCAGCAGTGGAGCAGCCAGTGCCCATATGGGATGCTGGCACTACAGGCGGAGGCTTAATCTACTAATCCATAGTACCAGCCCCTAGATGAGTGTTTTTCAAACTGCAGGCTGCCACCTTTCTGAGTATCCTGAGGTTCATCCAGTTGATCACATCCTGCCCAAAGTAGGATCAATTAGAATAGAAACCATCAGGGTTTTTGAATAACTTTTGTTTCAGTGGTGTGCACTGTGTGTGGAGGTGTGTTTGTGCGTCTGCGTGTATTTTCAGTGGGCTGTGATGTGAAATACACTTACTCTGAAAGAAGTCAAGAACACTCATCCTTCTTTTCTCCCCCTAGCAAATGTTTAGTGCACCTACCATGTGTTTGTAGTCCTTTCTGGCTCTGAGACTTCACACTCCTAAGAAAGGTCAAGGTACCTGGGGGCCAGCATTATGGCATAGCAGGTTAAGCCTCTGCCTAGAAAGCTGGCATCCCATAAGGGTGCTGGTTCCAGACCTAGCTACTTCACTTCTGATCCAGCTTCCTATTAAAGTACCTAGGAAAACAGCAGATGGTCCAAGTCCTTTGGCCCCTGCATGCACATGGGAGACCCAGAAGTGGCTCCTGGCTCCTGGAGCCAGCTGTTGCAGCCATTTGGGGAGTGAATCAGTGGATGGAAGATCTCTGCCTTGCTCTGTCTCTCCTTTTCTCTCTGTAACTATCTTTCAAATAAATAAAATAAATCTTTTATAAAAAAAAAGAAAGATCAGAGAACCCAATTTATAATATATAAATGTTGAAATTATTTTTGGTAGATCAGAATTCTATCATGCCTGTTCTTATAACAATGAAGTTGAATGAATCACATCTCATATGAATTTAATTTATGTGTTCAACTATACATGTTTAGCAAACACAAAATTAAAAAGAATTATTTAAACTACATTGGCGTCTAAATGCAAACCGAAAACTCATTGTTGCTCTTCTGGAAACATACACATACACACAAATAGCAAACTTTCCTAACACTGTAAGGAAAACAGACTACTCAGAACTTATTAAGAGTTGGTGAGTAAGCCTCAAGCCATATGTATAGTACTCAAGAGTAATTAGAAGTAAATACAATGTTGCATAGTAGATTTGAAAAACTAGGCTCCATGTGAACTTCTATCACAGAGGAACTCCATTATAAAAGTCTCACCTTCCCTCTTTTATGCCTCCCTTTTCTTAACCCTCTTTCTGCCTCTTTCCCTTCTACTTCCTTCTCCACCTTCAGTGGAACCTTAATCATCCTTACGTAACTGCATTACTAAGTCCATCTGTAATAAATGTATAGATCACTGAGCAGTTACAAAAGAAACCCATCGCCAACTTAGACCAGGAAAGAACATCATAGATGGGGGTCCATCTCGACCTGGCCACATCTTCCTTCCAGAGGTTACCCAAAGCAGACTTGCATATTAGCTCCTTATCTCTTTTTGTCTCTTGTATAATGTATATGTATCTCTAAACAATATAAAATGACTTTTATACAGCTTTTTATGCAATTTGATGTTGTCATGGACACCTTTGACAGTTCATCTGTGTAGCTAGAACTCATTCAGCTTCAATGCTGTATGATATTCCACTCTCAGATAATGCCAGTTTATCTTACCATCCTTCTTCCAGTCAGCTGCTACGTATGTCTTTTAACCATCTCTTCACACATATGTGCTAGAAATTCCCTCAGGCATGTTTCACACCATGATACTTGTCAAACACTGCTTTAACCTATGCTACAGCTGTTCCCAGGCCTACTCAACCACCTCAGCAGAACTCCTGTGACTTCCTGACACATGTGTCCCCCACTACACATAAGTTAAAACCTCTGCTATCAATAGAGTAGAAGTTGTGCAGATGAAAAATTGACAGCTATCAGTATTTGAAGCTGTTTAATTCCACAATGTGGTTTTCCAAAATAGTCATATATCAATATTCAGTGTGGACAGCAAAATATGTCTTGTTATACCACTTCCTCACTAATAATTGAAATTCTTAGACTTCTTAATTTTTGCCTGTCTAGTGGATATGAATTATATCTCATCATGATCTTAATTTATATTTTCCTGATTAGTAATGTCTTTAAGTATTTTGTCATCTGATATTTATCATATGTGTTTGCTTTTCTGTGATATGCCTGTTCATATGTTTTACTCATTTTTCAATTTAGTTGACTTTTTTCTTATTGACTGTAGAAATTCTTTTTGCTTTCAAGATACTAATACTTTGTTGGTTGTATGTTTTCTTAGCTAAGTATGTTGGAATAAAATTTCAAACAACAAACAATGTGCTTAAACAACAGCACATTGGCTAGAAGTCCAAGACCAGGGTGGTAGCATGGTCACTTTCTGGTGAGGGTTTTCCTACTAACACCCAATTTGCAGACAGCTGCCCTCTCCATGTGTTCTCCCATGGTGAGCAGGGGAAGACTCTCTGGTGTTACTTTTTACTGGGGAGGATTAATCCCTCAGGGGGTCCCCAACCTCGTGACTGTGACTGTCACTGAACCCTAGTTACCTGCCAAAGGCCTCATCTCAAATACTATCACAGTGGGTGTTAGGGCTTCAATTATTGAATTTTGCATAATCCAGTACATAGAATATGTATTACAAGTAGTTTATTGTTTATATTTTCACTTTTCTTATGATACTTTCTTATGGACAAAATTAAACTCTCAAAGCTTGCTTCTTTTTATAGAAAAATGTTGTATTACACATTTTTGTAAGAGTTTTGAAGTTTTGTCTTTTACTAGTTTAGTTTAGTCCATCTGGAGTTTGTTTTTATGAACAAAACAAATTAAGATTCAATTTCATTTTTGTCCATATAAATAATAGTGTTAAGTATCATTTACTGTGTGGTCCATACCACCCCAGTGAGCTGCTGGCAAATCTGTCACTGGGTGATCACTCATGGCCTTCTCCATTGGGTTTCCATGTGAGTATGGATCTGTCTCTGAGCACCCTATTCTGTTGCAATGATCAAATTGATTTTCTCTTTACCAGTACACCATCTGAGATACTATATTTGTAAAATATATTTTGGTATATGCAAGGACAAAATCCTCTGGCTAGTTTTCTTTCACAGGGTCCTGACAATTGCTGGGCCTTTGTTCTTACATTTAAAATTTTATTGTTTTTAAAGATTTATTTATTTATTTGAAAGGCAAAGTGACAGATTATATATGTATACATATTTTCAGAGAGAAAGAGAGAGAAGGAGGGGGAGAGAGAGAGAGAGAGAGAGACCTATCTTATGTCCACTGCATCACTTTCCAAATGCCCACAACAACCAGGGTTGTCCATGCAGAAACCAGGAGCCAAAAACTCCATCCAAATCTCCCACATGGATGGCAGGAGCCCAAGTATTTGGGCCATTATTTGCTGCCCCCAAGACACATTATCAGGAGGCTGATTCAGAAGCAGAGGGAGGACTCCATCCCAAGCATTCTGATGTGGGATTCAGGCATCCGAAACAATGGTTCAACCTACTGCACTACAACACCTACACCACATTTTAAGTTTTAGAATCACCTTATCAAGCTATTTTGGAATCCAGTTTGAAAATGCAATAAATCTACGGTTAAAATTGAGAATAACTGAAATTCTTACAACACTGGGATTTCTTACCCAAGATCATGGTCTAGCTCTCATTTATTAAATAATTTATAAAGTCTTTCATTAAAATGTAAAAATGTTTCTAATAAAGGACCTTTTGAAATTCTTATTCTTATGCATCTTATATTCATTTGAAATTATATATATGTATGTATATATGTATATTTGCACACATTATATATGGATATATAATTTATTTTTATATATTGGTTATATATCCAGTCATCTTACTGAACTCTGATATCAATTCCAAATAGCTCTATAGATTATATGTTGCATTTTCCAAGTAGAAAATAATGTAAATTGAGAACAATGACAGCTCTATTTCTTTTCCAATCTTAATAGAATCTCAATGACTTTTGAGGGGAGGAGAATTATTGCACTGGCTAGACCCTCCAGTAAAATACTGCAATAGAACTGGTAACAGTGGGCACCTTTTTCTTCCAGATTTTAAAAGGTATGTTTTAATGTTTTATAATTAAAAGTTATATTTATTACCATTTTTTCTAGAAACAACTTGTTACCTTAAGAAAGTTCACTTTATTCCTAGTTCACTAAGGACTTTGTTTCTGTTTTAAATAATGAGTTTTGAATTTTAACAAATAATTTTTCTGTACCTCTTAAACAATTTCCTGTTGGCTTTTCTCCTTTTGTCTATTACCAGAATGATTGTGTCTATTGACCAAGTGTCTAAACAATGTTTTTTGGTATTCCTAGCATAAACTAACCTTGATCGTACTGAATTATTCTTTCTCATACACTATCTGCAGTTTTCTAATAGTTTATTTAGAATAGTCAAACTAATAAACTAAAGCATAATTTGGCTGTAAGTTTTCTGCGTTATTCTGTCCCTATGTTTTTTAATTAGCTAATGCTAGCATTATATAATAGTAGCTGACTACTTTTTCCTTTTTTTCTATTTTATAGAGAAACGTATGAGATTGGAACAATCTGTCCCCGGAATTTTGCAGAACTTGTCTGTAAAACCACCTGTTTCTTGTCTTTTCTAGAGGAGAATTTTAACACTACATGTGTACAGAATGATGATTACCCATTTCTCCTTTTGTCAGATTTTGTACTACACATTTTTCTTGATGTTTATCCTTTCTACTTATAGTTTAAAACTTATTGGTATAAAATTGTTCGTGTTTTTCTCTTCTGTTTTAAATCTCTGCTACGTTTAGTCTCCTTTTTTTAAGATTTATTTATTTTATTTATTGAAAGAGAGAGAGAAAGATCTTCTTCAAATAGTCCATTTCTCAAATGCTTGCAATAGCCAGTTCTGAGCCAGGCCAAAGCCAAAAGCCAGGAACTCCATTCATTCTGGTCTCTCACTTGGGCTGTCATGTACTTGCCTTCCCAAGCAAATTAGTTGGAAGATTGATCAGAAGTGGAATAGCTGGGACTTGAACAGTCACTCCTAAGGGGGATGTCAGTATCCCAAGTGGTGGCTTAATCCATTGCACCACAATGCCTTTAGTCTCCTTTAATCATTATTAAGATGGATTATAAATTATAAATAACTTTTCATTATTTAGTATGTCTTGCCAGAGATTTTTTTTCATTCCATTAATCTTCTCAAAGAATGAACACATGTGTCTTTCATTGGCCTTTATATTACATTATTATTTTCTGTTTGCATTAACTTCTGATCTTCATTACCTCCTTCAAATACCTTTGTTGCACTTATTCAAATATTACAGTCTAGTTCAGAATCAACAAACTTTTCTGTGTTGGACCGGGTAGTCTTTTATGAGCCTTACATTCTCTGCTGCATCTACTCAGCTTTGTCATCACAGCCCCAAAACAGCCGTAGATAATACATACACAAAAGGGCATGGCTGTCTTCCAACAGAACTTTTACAAAAATAAGAACAAAATTTTGCCCTTGGACCAAAATTTGGTTCATTGTTACTTGGTCTAACTTTTGGGTTCTCAATATGTGGTCTGTAGATTTCTGTGAACCCCTTAGAACTTTTCAAGAAGATCAAAACAATTTTTGTTCCCATACCAGGATGCTACTTATTTTTACTATTACATTGAACTATCAGTGCAAAAACAACAATCATATGATAAAGTCACTAATATCTAAGCATAAACCAAGGAAATAGTTATCAGGTTTCTCACCATTGCACTTTCACTCTAAAAATGAATACCATGGCACCTGTTGTGGCACAGTGGGTTAAGCTGCGCAATATCGGCATCCCATATTGGAGTGCTGCTTTGAGTCCTGGCTGCTCAGCTTCTGATCCAGCTTCCTACTAATGCACCTGGGAAGGCAACATATAAGGCTGAAGTATTTGGGGCCCTGCTACGTTTGTAGGAGACCAGGATGGAGTTCCAGATTTCTGACTTCAGCCTGGCTCAGACCGGGACATTTGGGGGGTGAAACAGTGCATGGAAGACACCTCTCCTCTCTCTATCTCCCTACCCCTGCCTTTCTGTTGTTCATGGCTGTGGTTTTCAAATAAATAATTTTTTTTGGCAGATAAAGTTAGACAGTGACAGAGACAGACAGAGAGAAAGGTCTTCCTTCCTTTGGTTCACCCCACAAGTGGCTGCCACACCCGGCATGCTGCGCCGAACCAAAGCAAGGAGCCAGGTGCTTCCTCCTGGTCTCCCATGCGGGTGCAGGGCCCAAGCACTTGGGCCATCCTCCACTGCCTTCCCAGGCCACAGCAGAGAGTTGGACTGGAAAGGAGCAACCATGACTAGAACCCGGTGCCCATATGAGATGCTGGTGCCACAGGCATAGGATTAACCAAGTGAGCCACAGCACCAGCCCCTCAAATAAATAATTTTTAAAGATAGCTAAAAATAAATGCCAGTTAATTTAAGAATGTCCTTGAATAGTAAAAATTATTAATTTTATGAAAACTTAATCCTTAATCACATGTCATTTTAATATTATGTCTAAAAACTGAGACTTACATATAAAGCACCTCTGCTGCATTTTAAAATATGATGATTTTCTCAAGGAGAGGCACTTATGTGATTATTAGAATTGCCAGCTAAACTAGCCATTTTCATCATGGAATACCATTTTTTACTTGAAAGAACTAGAAAAACAAACTATGAATACTTAGAGAATTTGCCAGACTTTTTCTCAAAAATAAATGAGCGTGTCACCTCCAGGTAAACAACTGAAAATATTTACTGCCAAAGTTAAAATGTGAGTTTTCATGCGAACATTAGTGTTTAATGTTGTATTTGTCACTGCAAGTATGACAGCTTCCCAATACTTAAAGGTCACTTTTATGAAATCAGTGGTGATATTAATAAGTATATCTTATCCATTTGTATAATGAAATATGCCAACATATTACACACAAGATCTGTATAACTCAAGGTAATAATATCTTCCAGGTAATCAATAAATAATATTGCAAAATCATGCTTGGGATAATAAAAAAATTATTCAAAATGCAAGACTTACCAGTAGTTATTTTAAATACTTATTCCTTTATTCAAAAGGCAAAGAGTTAGAGACAGGGAGACATTTAGACTGAAGGCAGAGATATCCCACTTGTTGGTGTTCTCCCATATGCCTGCAGCAGCAGGGGCTGTGCCAGGCCAAAGCCAGGAGCCCAGAACTCCATCCAGGTCTCCCACATGAGTGACAGGGGCCCAAGTACTAGGCCTATCTTCCCCTGCCTTTCCAGGCACATTAGCTGGATTCCAATGAGCACTCTCCATTGCACCACAATGCCAGTGCCCCACACAGGGTCTTAACCACTGTGTCCAATGTCCATTTCACCAATAGATAATATTACAGACCATGAGTGATTCACCAGTATGCTTACATGTTTCATGTGTCATGTTAGTAGTAACTAACCTCTAAGAAATTAATACTAGCAATATTTGGTTTTTGTTTTGTTTTGTTTTGTTTTGTTGACAGACGGAGTTAGACAGTGAGAGAAAGAGAGAGAGAAAGGTCTTCCTTTCTGTTGGTTCACCCCCCAAATGGCTGCTATGGCTGGCGCGCTGTGCTGATCCAAAGCCAGAAGCCAGGTGCTTCCTCCTGGTCTCCCATGTGGGTGCAGGGCCCCGAGCACTTGGGCCATCCTCCACTGCCCTCCCAGGCCACAGCAGAGAGCTGGACTGGAAGAGGAGCAATCGGGACAGGATCTGGCACGCCAACTGGGGCTAGAACTCAGTTGGGTGAAGGAGCCGCAGGCGGAGGATTAGCCTATTGAGCCGCGGCAGCAGCACACTAGCGATATTTGGCATAGAATGGGAGAGGAAGAGTCACAATTCTAGGTAAGGACAGTAAAATACACCCCTTTTCCTAATACATGTCTGTATGAGGCCAGATATTCTTCATATACTGCCATTAAAGTGACACATCACAGGAACTTGAATATCCCATCAGATACTAGGAGTTTTGTAATAGAATAAAAATTCCATGCTTCTAAGCTTCTTGCTAAATTCTTTTGCTTTGGAAAATACTTTCTATAAAAATATAAATTAATTTATAATGCTTTTAGTGTCTTAGTGTTTTTTCTTTGCAAATATTGATAGCTATAACCCACACAAATTAAGCTGTTTGAGGGCCATGATCATTTTCAGGAGTATTGCATAGCTTCGAGACTTAAATATTTGAGAATTAGTCTAATAAGAACTCGTTTTATTAAGGTGTATACTTCCTTATTATGTTTTAGCCTTTATTCGTTTCAAATACAAGGGTACTTGAAATGAAAAATGGGATTAAAACGTAAGTTTATTTTGGTGCAAAAAAATAAAGTTGAAGTCCATGAGAATGAGTACAATCATGTTACATGATAAATGACCTTTACAGTCTGTTTTCAATTGTACCCCACAAGTTTTATTTTGTAATACAATGGTATTGCAAAAAACAAAATGGAATTGACAAATCAGTTTATTTTGGTGCAAAAATATTTTGAAAATCATGCATTTTTTCCTGATTTGGAATTTTCCATGAACTTTTTGAAGACCCCCTCATACTAGCAATGAATTACAAGTGAGTTTTATATTTTAATTGATTTTGATTTGATCCATAAGAATTTAGAAGAGTGTGTCTTTAACTTGGGGAAAATTTAAGAATTCTAGTTTATCTTTGCAACTGACTTCTAATTTTAGCCACATTTTAGTAAGAGAATATGATCTATATGGTATTTATTCTTTAAAGTTTGTTAACATATTTTATTTCTTAACATGTAATAAAATGTGTGAGCTCACATGTGTGATTGAATACATTATGTTTTGTCTATTTTGTGTGTCAGTTCTATAAATGTCCATTTAATCATACTTGCTAATAACAGAACTCAACTTTCTATACCTTTACTAATATACTGTTGATTTATCAGTGATCAATGGATGTATGCTAACGTCTTCCACTACAATGGGAATTTTGTCCATTTGTACTTTTAATTCTATAATTATTCCTGTTCATATTTTTAGGCTATTTTATTAGATCAAGTCAAACATGAAAAGTCACATATTCCTGGTAAACTGAAATTACTGCAACTATATAAGTAATCCTCTCTACTGATGCTTTTCCTGTCATCTTAAAGTCAAATTTGATGTTAAAGTAAGTCCTCCACAGTTATTTTCATTAGCATTCGCCCCTTATTTTTCATGCTTGTAATTTCAACCATTCTATACCTTAAAACTTTGGTTGTGTCTTTTGTTTATGATAGTGTATTACTACATTTTATTTTTTGTCCAAGATGACAATCTTTGGCACTTTAGCTCATTCAGTCTATTTGTATTTATTAAAAGTAATGATATTTTGAGATTTGTTTCTACCATTCTGCCTTTTTATTCTTTTTTCTTGTTTCTTGCAATTGAGAGTTTACATTAACATTGTCTTTCACTGTCTAGAAGGTACACATGCTATTTTTCTAATTTAGAAATTTCCGTTGAAAGTTTTATTATGTATGCTAACTTTCTGAAGTGTAAATTGAATATCATATGCTGAAGAATATGAGTATTTTAGAACGCGTTTACTCTTTCCCACCCCATCCTGGCTTAAATGAAAGTATTGCCCACTATTTTAACTCATCTCTTTTGAACTTCGGAAGTTGTCTTATTTTGAAATTAACATTTATAGGCAACATATGTAATGAATGTAATAACCCACTAATGTAGTTATTAGAATGTAATATTTGTAATAATGAATGTAATAATTTGTTGGCATACATTTTTATCTCACCTTACAGCCATTGTTCCTGTGCTTGTTTTCATTCTTAAGTGTGTTCTGTAGAAGTTCCTTTAGTGAAGATTTGCTGATGATAAACAAGCATTTATCCTAAAAAATCTTTATTTCCACCTGCTATTAAAAGAAGATGTTATTGTAGGTATACAACTCTAGGTGTATGGTTACTTTCTTTCAATACTTGGAAGATTCTTCCCCCTCATTTTTTTTTTTTATGTGTGTATGTGTACGCTGTCTGCTTTTTGCTTATGCAAAGTCTGCTTCCAGAAAAATTGTCATTCCTTTGCAAGTTTTGTTTTCTCCCTGGCTGTGGCTCAGACTTCTCTTTGTCTGCAGTGACCTGCTGCCTCACCGTAACACGCCCAGCTGGGATGCTTTCTTTTTGTCCTTGGGAAGATGGTATATCTTTTGACTGCAGACTGTAGACTCTTCATCACTACACCTGCATTTCTGTTTTCTCTTTATGACTCTTACTTAATGTCTAATAGACCTTCCCATTCTGGATCACATAACACTCTGAAATGTTTTCATATTTTTTATCTTCTTGTCTTTCTGAGTGGTATTCTTAGACCATTCGGCCATCCTGACTTGAGTAGTATTCTTAATTTATACAGATCTACCTTTCAGTTTTCTAAATCTTCTTGTTTCTGATTGCAATAATGTTTTTATTTTAAATATTTCATCTGGGGTTTTCTCTTATTCTCAGAATTTTCAATGTTTTTCTAAGGTCTCTTGGAAATTTACTCATCTTGGTGTTCTTTTATTTCTTTGAAAATTATGTTTTTTATATTGTATACCTACCAATTTAGTATCTGAAGTTGCTGGGAGTATAGATCATTGCTTATTGGCTCAGCTGACCCTTATTCATTGCATCTTGTTTCCCTGTATATATGGATTTAAAAAAAATTTGGGATCACATTTGTCATCTTTACAACAATAACAAAACTGTAAATCTAGAGTGCTTTCTTGATCTTCCACAAACTACAAAGCAGGGAACATTCACATTTGAGGATGCTAAATTAATGTTAACAACCAAAATTCAGGATTCTTATTGTAGCTATTTGATAGTTTTTCAATAAGAAATATTTAAGAAAAAAATAGTCTTACTTCACTTAAATTGTGTGGCTTCACAATGAGCACAGATTATATGAGAGAGCTCAGAGACAGTCAAGAGAGGTAGAGCATAAATGCCAGGAAGTGATAACATGGAGTTGAAAATAGGACGTGATACTATCAAGGGTTGGAGGGACACAGGAAAGGTGGGATGAATGGATTGAAGATTTCTCAGGAGGGTTAGAGACGTTGGAAACAGAGTACAGGAGGGAGTCATCTGCACAGATCCCACGTGACAGAGTGTAGAACCCATGGAAATGAGATTATCCAAGGGTGTTAGCTACTAAGAAGGATAAGGTCCACACTGCCCTGGGGGAGGGAGTGGTTGAGGAAACTAGAAGTCAGCGACATTGGGGAAGAGAGCAAGGACTGGCAAGGCTAGTGTGCCGAAACGGTTGTCTACATAGGTACAGAGACACTCCTTTCTCATCACTGACACGTCCAGGCCATGAACGAAAGAAGAGGCATACTTGAGGAAGGAAGATCTTGCTTCATTGTCACTTTTTTTTTTTTTTTTTTTTTTTTTTGGACAGGCAGAGTTGACAGTGAGAGAGAGAGACAGGGAGAAAGGTCTTCCTTTGCCGTTGGTTCACCCTCCAATGGCCACTGCGGCCGGTGCACCAGGCTGATCCGAAGCCAGGAGCCAGGTGCTTCCTCCTGGGCTCCCATGTGGGTGCAGGGCCCAAGCACTTGGGCCATCCTCCACTGCACTCCTGGGCCACAGCAGAGAGCTGGCCTGGAAGAGGAGCAACTGGGACAGAATCCAGCACCCCAACCGGGACTAGAACCTGGGGTGCCAGCGCCACAGGCGGAGGATTAGCCTAGTGAGCTAGCGCCAGCCCACTGTCACTTTCTGTTTCAGAAACAGTGCAAAAGAAACATTCCATGTACCCCATGTACCGCTTCCTGGAGTTCCAGGCTTTGTGGTGACACCTAGTCAACCACTACGATGATACTGTGAAAGGGAACCAAACCATTTGTGTTTCCAATCAAAACTTCTTTGGAAAAGGGGCACAGCTCCCTTAAATTCCATTTGGTGAAAAATCATTTCAAAATTCTCTAGGAGATGATAAGTATTCACCTATTCGTGTATAATTTTGCTAAATTGTTCATCTTACTCCTAAATGAGGTTCCCACTGGCAGAAAGGACATACTCACTTTAATCTGAAAGGCAGAGAAACATTGGGAGGGAGACAGAGGGACAGGCAAGCAGGACTTCCACCTGCTGGTTCATTCTCCAAATGCTTGCAACAATCAGCCTGAAGTCAGGAGCCAGGGATCAATCCAGATTACCCGTGTGGTGGGTAGGGACCTGCCTACATAAGCCACTCTGCAGCCTCCAGGAGTTCAGATTGACAGGAACCTGGAATCAGGAATGAAGGCCAAAGTGACCCAGGGCACTCTGATAGGGAACATGGGCACCATAAATGGCACCTGAATCCCTAGGTCAAATGAACGGTCGCTTCTGTTTCCTAAATCCCGGTCTAAACGTTTCAGACAAAGTTTCGTTCTTTACCTGTCATAGTGCTGCTTTTATGCCAGGTGAAAGTCATCATTCCTCCTGTCCTTGGTAAGTTTTCTTTTTCACCATCCCAAACACTTGAAAAGCATTTGTTGTATACCACTCCCAGACCCCTGCCATCATGCAACACAGTTGCATAGAATTTTCTTTAATCTCTTTTTGATAAATCCTTTCCATCACTGTTTAGAATTCTCCTCTGGAAAAAGTCTATATTTTCCTTTTCTTTGTGGTAATTACATCGGTACAAACTTGGTAGCCTAGCCTTTTAAAAGATAAAGAACCTAGGGGCCAGTGCTGTGGAGTAGTACATGGGGCCATATGGGTGCTGGTTTGGATCCCAACTGCTCCACTTCCAATCAGGCTCCCTGCTGATAGCCTGGGAAAGCAGAAGATGGCCCAAGTCCTTGGGCCCCTGCACCCATATGGGAGACCTCGAAGAATCTCCTGGCTCTTGGCTTCTAGATTTGGACTGGCCCAGCTCCTGCCATTGCGGCCATTAGAGAAGTGAGCCAATGGATGGAAGAACTCTCTCTCTCTCTCTCTCTCTCTCTCTCTGTTTCTCCCTCTCTGTACTTCTGCCTTTCAAATAAATAAATAAGTCTTTAAAAAAAAAAAAAAAAAGATACATATCCTGATTCCTGCCCTGAATGCCAGGGACTATAGGTCTCTTTCTGAGGGTGTCTCGGGCAGTTTCTGCCACCTGTCTGGATTTCCCTACAGTATAAGCAAGTGATCATCTATCTGAAGCAATTTATGTTCTTTTTAAAATAGACCTTACCATTTACTCCACAATTTCCACCTTAAAATCTATTTTCACTTTTGTCTGATTTGCTTCATTTTCCAAATCACTAATGAAGGCAAATGAATTAACAAATGAAGACTTAAGATGGACTTTGAGACCCATCTTTTAAAATACATCCTGCTCCACCCCAGTCATATTTTAATTTAAAAACACTGACTGGCACTTCACTATAGGACAAGCTGTGTGCTAGATGCTTTGATGTACACCATCTCATCAAATCCTCACATCAACTCCTTGAAGATATTTTGTTTTTCAGATTTGAAAACTGAAGTTCCAAGAAATTAATAAACGATGTAAGGTCACACAACCAATAAACAGCACAGCCAAGATTTGAACTCATTTTTTCTAGTTCCAAGTCTAGTTCTTACCCTTCATACCATCTATGCATATTAATTTCACTGCTCATGTTATTTTTTAGTTTCACTCCTTTAAATAGTTATAACTAAATCCTACTTCAATGTTTTTTCCTATAAAACTCGCCACCTATTGTTTCTGTATATGATACATAAGAAATTTTAATAACCTTTTGTCTACTAAATGGAAGCTTATGAACTTAGCTTAGAGTGATTTTTCATTATCTTTAAATCTTTCATTATTTTTAAGCAAAGCCTATTTATAGAACACTCTGCCTACCTGATGAGGTGAAATTTTAGAAATGATTTTTACTGTTTCTCTGCCCATAGATGAAAACATCCAATAACCTTGGAGCTGAGTTTCATCACTGAGAAATTGAAGAATTGAATGGACCCTGCTAGTTAAGAAAATACGAGTGGAGGGTGAAGATCCATTACTCTTGAGAAAGGCCCATAGCAAAATCTTAGAGTTTAAAATCTTATGGCTTAAAAGAGAAGTTTCTTTCTGAGGCCCTTTGGTAAAGAGGGTTCTGGAAGAGAAGTTTAACAATATTTCAAGGCTCTCTGGATCTTTCAGATTCAAGATAATGGTTTGCTCTCATGTTGCCCTGTACAAGGTCACTGACAGGAGAGATCCCAAAAGTCCCCCCTAAAATATTTACCAGCTGATACAAGAGACCTGGCTAGTGACCAGAACTCAACAGAAACACCTAAGAGCTGGATTGACCATCTCAATCCAGTGCAGTCAGTGCCTTCGTCTGGAAGGGCATCTAAATCCAGCCACCATAGAACAGTGCTGGAGACTGAAGAGGAAAAAATGACTAAGCAAGTAAATTGAAGTAGCAATCTATTACTTCAAATTCCTGGGCAAGGCAAGCCTGACCATTGCAACCCTGCAAGTGCAGTACCAGTCTTCAACAGCGGCATCTTGTGGCTGACATGTGTACAGTTCTGTGGTCCTTTGCACATGCAATGCCCTCAGGTTCCTGGACAGTTCAGAACTGATGAACCTCAACAGTGAAATGCTAAGTTTCCTGCGAGCCAATGCAAATGAGGTCTCAAATAATTGACTGAAAAACTAAAATTGATTTATTATTGTACCATAATCTAGGACAGACTGTTTCATGTACGTACTGAAAATCATACTGGATTTTCATAACTGCTTTTTCTTCTTATTCATATAAAGGGTACAGATCTCATGTATTTCATATACTCAGTTTTAATAATTGCTTCATAATGAGTTTCTTTCTCCTCTTTATTTCCTTCTCTTTTCCCAGTTCTTTATGCATATATATGCTACATTAATCTTCCTAAAATATTAACTTTTCCCAACTTTTCTGCAACAGCTTTTTGTTGCTGACGAAACAGAATCCAGACTCCGTCCTGGTCTGCAGCATTCTCCACAGTCGGACCCCTAAATCCTGAAGGGATGTAGAAAGGAATACGTATTTATGTTTTCTCTTTTAATTTCTTCTTCAGTTTTCCTTAACACTACGCATTTTAAGTGAGATGTGAATTACACACAGTACAGTGGACAAATCTTAAATGTACAGTTCAGTAAAATTTTACACATGTCCCCACTCAAGAGACTACTACTAAAAATCAAGATACAGAGCAGTGGTGCCCCCCTGGAAAACTACCCTACAGACTCTAGCCCCAAGGAGGACCACTGTGGCTGCAGATGGCTGTTTTGCCTGTTATGACATAGCTTAAAAGCCATAAAGCAGTGTGGACTCTTTTGTGTTCACTTATTTTACTCAACACAATGACATACCTTCATGGAATTGTTTGTACTTTTTCAATACTCATTTTGTCTACCGTGTGAATATACCATCATTTACTCATTCACTCTTTTATTGATGAACAATGTTTTTCTTTGGGTCATTATGAGTAGAATTACTAGGAATACTCTTATGTATGTCTTTCTGTGCCCATAGCACCCATTTCTGCTGGATGTATTCCTTGGTGCAGAGTTTCTGGGTTATAGGGTATGCAAAGATTCAACTTCATAGAAACTAGCAAATAATTTTCCCAAGTCATTGTAGCAACTTTTACTCCAACCATCAAGTAATATATGAGAATTTCATTTGTCCCACATCTTTGCCAACACTTGGTACTGAAAGTCCTTTCAATTCAAGCCATTCTGTTAGGTGTGCAGTAGTATCTCATCAGAATTTTCATTTTCATTTCTCTGCTGAATGATTATATTGACCACTTTTCATATACTTATTAACCATTTGAATATCATTTTTCATAAAATGCCTACTCAGGGCCTTTGTCCATTTTTTTTTCAGTTGGGCAACTTTCTTTATCTTGTTGTTACATGGAAATTATTCATATATTCTGGATACAAGTTCTTCACATATGTTTATAAGTATGTATGTATAAGTATGTATATGTTGTAAATATCTTCTCTCACACTGGGACTTGTTTTATTAATCTGTTAATGTCATCTTTTGATTATAAGAAGTTCTTAATTTTAATTGTTCAATTTTTGTGTCTTTTATGGTTAATATGGTTAATATTTTTCTGTCTTCTTTAAGAAATATTTCCCTTCTCCATCATCACAATAATTTATTAAGATTTTTTCTAGAAGTTTTACTATTTTACATTTCGCTTTCATGCTTGCAGTCTATCAAATTAATTTTGCATGCTTGATGAGAGCTCAGTGCCCACTTCTGAATCTTATTCTAAGTAGATTGATAAACTCACCACCACCTTCTAACTTCTCCCTTTCAAAAAAAATGTTGGCTGATTCTGCCTCTCTACTGCTGCCGGGAATGCTGTGGTCACCTCAGCTCTCACCTGTGCTGTGGCCTCCTGAGTCTCAAGTGTATTTAGGACATACTGCTTGATACTTCAGCTCTTTTCCATGGACGTCACTGGCTTTCATCTGGACTCCCACTTCTTGAAGGTAAGACTTCCCATAAATGTTAACCAGTGCTCTGCACATCATGGCTGTTCCAAGCATGCGGTGGCAGCTAATGAACATGTACACCTTTATCAGCCCATCAGGTGCACCTGCCAAGGACTGCCTGCCGCATTGCCATTTCTGTGACTGATGCTGCTGGTGTGCTGGCAAAGATGTCAAGATGCATGGGCCAACTTTTAATTTCATTAAAGTGGCATTATCAGGGTCTTTGAAGGATATTTTTCAAGTTTATGTCCATAATGTTGTGAATAGCCTCTACCTTCTTTCCACATTGCACATTTTTACTTATTGGTTAACATTCCTCACATTGCTCTAATGGCTTTATCATAGACAGTACCAGTAAATTTGTGATGTAGTTCCTTTAAAAAAAAATAGAATATAAAGGAAGGGAAGTACCAAATGGATTCAAAGCCGTTTCCCTGCTCCCTTTCCCACTCTCTAGAGAGAGAGAAGGAGAAAAAAAAATCACTGGGCCTAAATTTGTCATCTCTATTCTTTAACAGTAATCTTGTGTCTGACATCTAGATCTGCTGATTTCCAACTACGTCAATGTACTTGTTCGAAATTATTGTTTCGGGACGTTGACGTAGATGTCAGTACTCTGCTATTGCTTTGCTCTGTTTCTCTAATGCCCCTCATTTTTTTTTTAAAGTTCAAAACCAGTGTCCCTCCTCTGCTCTGCATCGTAGTGATGTCTGGCCTGCTTTGCTTCCCACGTGTGGTGCCAAGGCCTCTTCTTCAACGTAGCTATTTTATTCAGCTTATTCATTCTGTTTTTTTTTTTTTTTTCAAAATTGTCATTTCCTTGAAAAAAAAAAGGCTAGGTATTATGAGGAATTTCTCTAGGGCTCCCTCCCAATTTCCTCGCTGCCACGGCAGGGTTCTGTCCCCTCAGCCTTGGTCGGCCACAGTGGATAATCTTACTCTTCGATTCCTTCTTTTCTCAGAGCAATTGTAATCTGCTTTAATTATGGTGGATACTCCAGCAGCCTGCCTTTCTCCTGGGTCTTAGTATTCCCTTCTTCAATACCATACTCGATAGATTTTTTTTTTTAATTCCCCCAAATTAGCTCTCTTGAATCCTAATGCCCCGATAGGACTGCTCACACTCTGGTTGTGAACTCCATCCCACCAGGTTTCAGAAATGCTGGGGAAGGCGACGCGTCCCCGGCATTGCCCTCCATCCCTCAGGCTCCTCTGGGGCCTCAGCTCTGCTTTCTCTTTGCTAAAACCGCTGTGCCCCACCCTTCTCCCAGACGCCAGGGAGGCCTTGTATCCGAGAGCACGTGTGGGCTGCCACTCGTCAACCACTTGTCTGTTTCTAAAGCTCCCCAGTGGAAGAGATTTTGAAACATAATTGTGTATCATTAAATATATATTTTTTATTCCACACACTCATTTTTACTCAATTCTGCAGCATAATTCAGACCCTTGATAAGTTGAAAATAAGCTTTCTGGTCAAAGCTAACACCTTCCACGCTCCCTCTCTGCTGCCGGTCAGAATCCCACGTGGTGGGAAATGTGCAGAGGACAATGACTCAGGTTTAGTTCAGCTGGCTGGGCTGTGCACCATCAGTGCTTGTGCACACACCACACACACATGCACACACACACACCAAGGCATAAGCATACTCTCCTTTCCAGGAAAAACAAAGGCTTTAATTATTTGAATACAACAAAACCAAGAGAAATATCTATACTTATTTTTATGAGGGTAGAAGTTTCAGAGATTTCTGAGAGTAAGGGCTTAGGATATCGGCTCTCAGGTGAGGCAGATACACCCACTCCATCTCTTGCTCATGGCAACTCCATAGTCATCTCCCAATCCCCAGCCTTAACCTATGCCCACTCTGCTCTCTGGTCATTACCTTATTAGTCAGAAAGCATGCAGATAACACAACTTCAACTGGCATTAGAATCCAAGAAAGCCAATTCAGGGGAATTAAGCGATAAAAATGGCTTGACGGCATTCCATATGTGAAAAATCAAGAAATATGGCAAATCTCAAGTGACACTTGATCCAACCACTTGGCACTGTCAATGAGAATCCCTTTCTTTGGCTTTGCTCTGTCTTCTATGATGTCACGCCATCCTAAAGACGATTGCTATCGTGCTAAGATGATATCACCAACCTCTGGGAGGGTGGTGGGAGATACTTTCTCAAGTCCGCTGAGGTTCAAAGCAGCAAAGCAGCTTGCCTGGATCACTCCACAGGAGCTGAGCTCTCTGCACTGACTCCACACCCCGGTCCCAGACCAGCACCTTCGTTCTCACTGATGTCACACCGGTTGTTGAAACTGAAGAGACAGATGACATTTTTGAAAAAAAAAATTGGCCTGAGCTTAGCACATAGGAGTGTCTAGGAATGACGTTAGCTTTCCTGAAAGCCTTTAGGATTTGTTTGGGATGTCATCTATGCCCCATTGCTGCTTTTTTCAGATTTGGGATCTATGATTAACAAGAAGCTTTGCATGTTTGTCTGGCATACAAAAAGGACCAGGAAAAATGACCTTGGGTTTTATAACTTCTTTGAAATCTTTCATTGGCGAACATTATTGTCAAGTTTTTAGCCTCCCCCAAACACTTATTATGAAGTTTTCCTGTCTGGGACTGTAAGCTAGGGCAAAAAAGAAGTTACCTACATTTTTGCTATGTGAGTAAAAAATCATTCAAGATTGCTCACTGCCGTCAATCTAATAGACAGGCTGCATTCTCCCAGTTCCTTCAAAGTTCTACTAACACAGGAAGGCTTCCCTGCATTTCCCACTTGCTCTCTTAACTCATACTCGCCACAAGCCCCCCAGTCTCTAATTCGGAGTGTCCACAGAAATGCAATGTTTGAGATTCTTTTTTTAATTTTTTGTTAAGATTTATTTATTTATTTGAAAGTCAGAGTTACACAAAGAGAGAAGAGAGGCAAGAGAGAGAGAGAGAGGTCTTCCATCCAGTGGTTCACTCCCCAATCGGCCGCAACAGCCAGAGCTGCATCGATCCAAAGCCAGGAGCCAGGAGCCTCCTCCAGGTCTCCCACGCGGGTGCAGGGGCCCAAGGACTTGGGCCATCCTCCACTGCACTCCCAGGCCATAGCAGAGAGCTGGATCGGAAGAGGAGCAGCTGGAACTAGAACCAGCACCCATATGGGATGCCGGTGTTTCAGGCCAAGGCATTAACCCACTGCACCACAGCGCCAGCCCCTGAGATTCTGTTTTCTATCTCGAACCTAAAGCTAAAATGTTTTTTCATCTTGGTTGGTAATCACATCTGAGTTAATCAATAGAAAATATTTGTTCTGAATATACGATAATTTATTATTCAGTGTGACATGCTTAGAGTTTTGGGGAGTCGCAAGACCAGTTGTGACCTACCTCTTGCTAACATTCACTACCAAATCTCTTGTTAGAAAGGCTAGTTTCCAAGTATGGCATTGACATTTTTTGAAAACTCTTGAGTAGAATCTTGTAACAGAGGTTCTGGCAATACAAAGCTTTCTAGTAAGGAAAAAAAAAAACACACACACACACAAAAAACAAAAAACAAAAAAACAAAACAAAAAAAACCACCTCAGATACTTTTGTAAAAGGAACCTGGTAGAATTCCTAAGGCTTGACTTGAAAGGAGTGGCAAGTCACATGATATTACTGCCAATTAACCTTGACTGGGAGGCCAGAGGTCAGGGCTATGCTTATAGCTTAGTCCTCCAGGTGTGGGCTAGGAAGAAAAGGCGACAATTTGGAGGACAATTTACAAGCCAGACATAATCATCTGAAATGTTGATTCTGTGTCATCCTAAGAATTTATGGTAGCCAGAAGGAAAGCAAATAGTGTTGTGCTAATTTAAGCAGTTACAGCTTCTTTTCCTGTACCCTGTGTAGGGAAACTCCTATAGAAGTTATAAATCTCACTCTCTGTTGAACTAATGAGATGGTGTCACTATGTAGGGAAATGACCTGTGGGCCTTATGAGCAGGAGGAAGCATTAAAGAGGTTTCTGGAAGTTGCACCTGGAAACAGAAGAACTAACCAGAAGGCTAGAACCAACTCTATGCCACTGAGTTCACGCTTCATCAATGGAAGTGATAACTGTACCCACAGCTGTAGAAGGGAGAATCAGCCGATTCTCACAATTCTAGACTGACGAATGATTGCGGCTTGAGCCAGGAACAGATTGTTTTCTGTTCTTTTTTTTTTTCCCATTCATTCATTCATTGAGTATACAATTATTAACCATCTAAACACGATACTGGGCCCTAGGGAAACAGATAATGAATAATTCTTTTTCCTAAGGAGTTCATAGATTGGTAAATACAGAAGCCATGAAAACAAATAAATCGAAGCAGTGAGACAAGTGCTGTACGAGAGAAATGACGGCCTCACAACCAGTTGCAGGGTTTGCAATACGGCTAATGGGACTTCAGAATTTAAACTCTGGCTGTGAATCTGTTGATGCCTGGGATCTCAAAAGTGATTGAATTAAAGATCATGACCTCGCATCGACAATACTTAACGAGTGAAAACAATGTACATGGTAAAACAAAAGTCTGTAGACTCACCCACCTGGCTTAGGCCTTGCTTTTCAAGGTTGCCTTGCCTGTGTTTGAACTACATTGCTAAAAACCACTTGACTATATGTAAGCTACTTATTTTACATTAAAATTGAACCCCTGGGCTTCCTTGCATATATCCTTAATTAATTAATTTCTTCTTTCATTAAGCAATAGATCATAGAAGATGACTTCAGGATAAGGAAAGAATGAAATTCCTGGATCAATTATAAATTTTCAACTTGGGATGCGTCGTCATTCTGTCTCAGTGCCCCTGCTACCTCATACCATGCCCCTGCCAAAATACACAATCCCCAGTGATAACCAGGCTTCCCTGAGATCCAAGCTCATCCCCATGGGAAGTCTGATTTCTGAGGAAAATCACTACAATATGTTTATACGAGTAAAAGTATGTGAAAGATACAATTAGGAATAGTGTAAAAATATAAGAAATAAATGTGGGTGGAATTGGCACAAATTGTGAAAGCAAATTACCTTGACAAGGACAACAGAGTTCCTGGCACAGAGAGAACTTTACAAATACTAAATAAATAAAAATTGTCAAACGTTGCCTGTTTTAATTATGTGTTCCATTTTATGTGTGTTTTAACTCAAAAGTTAGACTCTAACTAAGAGTGCTTTACATGCCCTAACTCATTTAATATTATCTATTTTGTAGAAGGAAGTCAAGGCTCAAAAAAACTTAACTTTCCAAGGGCTTTACAGGCAGCACAGCCTGAAGGTACCAGGGCTCAAATTCAAGTTCAGGCCTGAATAGATGAATTTTTCCTAAAACTAATTTAATATCATGCTGTATACCTCACCACTAACATGTTTCTTATGGATAAAATGACTTTTCTTTGAGTACCTTTCTCAGCTTAATAATAACAATGAGATAAATAATAATAAATAAACAATGAGATAAAATAAATAAAAAGAAAATACAGATAGGAATAGATACGGGTGTTTGAGGGAAAAAGATAATTGTGACAAAGAACCACCTCTCTCATACGTAGCTAGTGAGAAATAGAACACCTCCAGTCCCTGAAATAAGCTTTCTGAGGGTAAGACTCCACTTACCACACCCCATGCTTATGTAAGAACTCAGCAAATGGTGAACATTAAACATTTGCCCATTGGTGAAAGCTGTGCTGTTTGAATTCTTTTCTGCCATCTCTAATTCTGTATTTCTCAGACCGTCACAATATGTTTAATAATCCTTTTACCATATTAAGACATTAATTAATGTGCTACTTAACAGAAATTTGTCATATGCTCCTTCTACCATGTATGACATACATTTCTTAATATGTAACATATGTTTTTCTTCTCTAATTCTCAACTGAGTCTGCACATAGGATAAAAGATTTTAAGTACTCATATAGTGTGGAATGGGGTGTCAACACTGTTTTCCAAAACCTTAATTCACTATTGCCTCAAATGCATACAAAAAAGGGTGAAACATGAACTTCATACAAATGCAACAATATAAAATGCACTATTGTGTTTCTAGCCTTTTTCATTCAACATTGTCTTTCATAATTCTACCATGTGTTGAGTATAGCAATAGTTATTCCTTATTTCTGTTTGTTATTGCATCACACAATTATACAAAAATTTATTATTCCACATGTTTTAATGATCATATATTTTATCAAAAATTGCTTTAAAACAAAGAATTCTGGAACACCGATTCTTGTACATTCTCTTGAAATATTCTTTAAGGGGAAATTGCTGAATTCTAAGATTTATTATATTTAATTTTAATAAGTACCTTCAAATGGCTCTCCAAATGATTCTACGATTGCACTCTATCCAGGAGTGATTGAAAGTTGTAATTGGTTTGCATTGCCATCAACACTTGGTATGATTAATCATTCCAATCTTATCCTTTCTGGTTAGTGTTACCAGATAAAACGCAGGATGTATATTTACTTTTGAAAAGTTGGGTATACACTGGGATATTCAAAATGTTCATGGAAAATGAGATAAATTTATTTTGGTACAAAAAATTGAAATCCATGCTTTTGAAGGTTTTCAGGAATTCATGAAAGTAGCAGTTGTTTGGTGTAACAGTTAGAACACCACTTGGGAAACAAACATGCAATATTGATTGCCTGGTTTGAGTGCTGGCTTCCATATATTTCCAGTTTCTTGCTCATTTGTACCCTTGGAGGCAACAGTGATGGCTTAAGTAATTAGGTTCCCTCCACCCATGGAAGAGACCAGATTGAAATCCCAGCTCCAGATATAAACATGGCTTTGGTCTGGCTGTTGTAGGCATATGGAGAGTGAACCCCACTAGATGGAAGATTTCTACCCTCTGTCTCTGTTTCTATGCCTCTCAAAATGTATTTATATGTTTATATATATATGAACAAATAAATTTTAATTTTTAATTTATAAAAATATGTATTATGAAAAAATTGTTTCACCAAAATAAACTTTTGTTAATTCCACTTTCCAAAATCTTTTTAAAGCTATAAACATTTTATTTAAGGTATACAAACTTCATGTATTTTATACATACAAATTTAGGAACATAGTGATTCTTCAAACCCTACACTCCCTCCCACCCACACTCCAACCCATCTTCTTCCTCTCTCTCCTATTCCCATTCTCGTTTTTGACAAAGATCTTTTCAATAAACTTTATACACTGAAGATTAACCCTACACTAAGTAAAGAGTTCAACCAATACTATGAAAAAAAAAAAAAAAAACTGTTCCTTAACAGACAAGGACTGTTCATAGTCATCACATCTCAAAGTGTAAATTTCACTTCCATAGATTATCTTTTAGGTACTCTATTAGTTACCACAGATCAGGGAAAACATAATACTTGTCTTTTGGGGACTGACTTATTTCACTAAGTATAATGATTTCTAATTGCATCCGTTTTGTTGCATAAGACAGAATTTCATTTTTTACTGCTGTGTAGTATTACATGGTGTACATATCCCATAATTTCTTTATTCAGCCTTCAGTTGAGGGACATCTGGTTTGATTCCATATCTTAGCTATTGTGAATTGAGCTCACTCTTCAACGCTGGTGCTGAGGCTCTCAGTTGCTGGGGTCCTGTGTTGTGTCTATGCTCATGCTGCATGTCCACACCCTCCATGTAGAGTCATAGTGTCCCTCTTCTTTTCATCAGTGAACTGATGTTCACTGCAGTTTTCTCCTTAACCCTTCCCTGAAATTGCACTCTCTCCACTTCTTTTTTTTTAACTATCTTCCCCCACTTAGAGCAGTAAGCTCCCTCCCTATTCCACAATCTTGGAATTTTCCCCCTCTACCATCTCTAATTCTTGATGGAAATTTTATGAAACCGGATGTCTTATAGAAGCACACTGAAGGTTCCAACACTGGGGACTTCAAAACACAAGCAATCATGAGCTGGACTTGCTCTTGCATACCTTTTCTGGTTACCAAGGATCTTACTTTGGCTTTGTGATTTCCTGTGATATTTATGGTTAACTAAGTAGTCAGCCAGTTCTCCCACCCTTTGTCAGTGAGTAGCATTGGTTGCTGATAGAAGCACCAATCAGAGGTAATATTCAAAACGTTTTTCAACCAATGCATATCTGATCCAATTAGAATAATCATAGGTATGAAAATCCAGTATCAAGTATCACTGTCCCAAGGCTTACCTACTGAATATCTGCTCTTCCTGAACTTAGATTCAGATCGCTGCTTCATTGCTATAGAAGGAAGATTAATCATGATGTAATAGGATGTGTGCGCGCACACACACACACACCTGAACAAACACCTGAATCTTTGTCCTTCAAAGGAAGTAATCACCTCAGGAGGATCATACATTTATTTAATGTGCTGTCATTGCTCAAAACACTTTTAAAACTCCTTTTAGAACTGTCTTCAGGGTCAGTTTATGAACCACAAAAGATAATTTGTCTCTTTTTTATAGTCACACTGCATTTTTGACAAATTTATAGTACCTACTTTCATTATCTTTAATCAGAAATAACTCTAAATAACTTCTGGCTATTTCCAAAAAACCCACCCTACTTTCAAAAGACAAAGATTTATCCTAATTAACTATATGCAAGCAAATATGATATAGATTATGGAAGAAAATCAGAGGTAAAATCATATTCTTGGGTAAAGATTTATTATTTTAAAAGGTACATATAAATAGTACAAATTCTCCTTTAAAAAGCTGCATCTTTTTTTGCTCAGCCTGTGAGTTGACGTGCCTTACCTCTACTCCCATCCATAGCAAACACTCTGCCCATAGCCCCCTGCTATGGTTTCAGTATGTCTTTCCAAATCTTGTGTTAAAACTAAATTCCATAAGAGAGGGAGGAGATACATAGGTTGGCACATGCTCACTCGGACTTACCTCCAATGGTGGAACTAGAAATGTGCCAGGGGATTTCAACTCAGTCTTACCAAGGAGGCAGGTACCAATGCCAGCGCACTTAGTAAAGTGATAAATACAAATACACAACTGAACAAAAAGATAGGGTATGTGTCGATGAGATTTCACAAATAAGACCAGTGTAAGCAAATAATGAAGGATAGAATTAAAAGGGAGAGAATGATCCTTCGGGGGAAACAGGACACACAGCAGACTCATAGAATGGCAGCACTCCTGCCTCAGAATCAACCCTTGGGACATTCGGATCTGGCTAAAAGGTCCATGAGAGTCTCACAGGCATGGAAAGCCATGACACGGTGGCAAAAAACAATCTAAATGAAAGATCCTGGTGAACAAGATCCCAGCAGAAGGAACAGGCCATCAAAGAGAGAGGCGCCTTTCTCTGAAGGGAGGAAGGAACCTCCACTGTGATATGGCCTTGACTAAACAAGTTCAGAGTCGGTGAACTTAAGGGGCTTCCATAGCCTAGACAGCTCATAGCAAGAGTCTCGGGTGATTGCTGACATCATAAATAAGAGTGCCAATTGTTAAATCAACAACAGGAGTCACTGGGTACATGCTCCCCACGTAGGATCTCTGTCCTTAATGTGTTTTACTATAAAGCTTAAAAACACTGCTAGTGGAACAATACCCTATACCTTGTGCAGTTGTGTGAATGCAGCCTGTTGAAATCCTTGCTTAGTGTATACTAAGTTGATCTTCAGTATATGAAGGTAATTGAAAATGAAACTCGATGAAGGGTGGGATGGGAGAGGGAGTGGGAGAGGGGAGGGCCACGGGAGGGAGGGAGGTTGAGGGGGGAAGCCACAACAATACAAAAGCTGCACTTTGTAAATTCACATTTATTAAATAAAAAAAAACTATATAACAAACAGACAGAAAGAAACAGAAAAAAGAGAACTTAATACTTTACCCTTTTAGTATTTTTTATGTTCTACTTAAAACTATTGGTTGAACTCTGTAATTAACACACAATTACTCTTAGGTGTTTAATTAATGCTATAACTAGTACTCAAATAGTATTTTACACTTTGTGTTTCTGTGTGGGTGCAAACTGTTGAAATCTTTACTTAATATATGCTAAATTGATCTTCTGTATATATAATTGAAAATTAAAAAAAAAAAAAAAACTAAATTCCAATGCAATGGCATTAAGAAGTGAGACCTGTAGGAGATGGTTAGGTAACTAGGGCTGTGCTGTCATGAATGCATTAACGTCCTCATAAAAAGGCTCAAGGGATTTAGCTAGCCCCTTTTGTTCACCTGCCTTTCTGCCATGGGAGGTCATGGCATTTGTCCCCTCCTGAGACCACGATAACGAGGCACCATCTTGGAAGTGAACAGCAGCCCTCACCAGATGCTAGATCTTGGACTTCCAGCCTGCAGAACTGTGAGAGATAAAATCTGTTCTTTATGACTTACCAAGTCCCAGGTATTTTGCTGTGGCAGCACTAAAGGACTAGGCACTGCTCTCACCCAGGCTATCACGCTTTGGGTCGAGTGACTGGACTCCCCTAACCTTCACTGCCCAGATCACTGGGCCGAGGCTGCATGCCTAACTCAGGACAAGCGATCTGCAAACTGGCCAGTTCATGTGGCCTCCTTCAAAAAGATGAGCTGGGCCCCTCAGAATCTCAATTTTGAGACATGAATTAAGAAATGAAAATAAATGTCCAGCCTTATGGGAGCAGAAATTGAAAAGTCATAACAGGATAGGTGGAAGTGGGGAGTGAGAAGAGCAAGGTCATGAATGCCAAGCATAAACTGCAAAAGGAAACTAAGCAAACAGCAGAAACAGGCCAGTGGGGATGGGAATGGAGCAGATGGGCACAGAAAAGTAAGGATGCCTTGGGAAATCACAGTGAACCCAACCAGGTTGCTGTCCATGCTTCATGCATTGACTCTTTCATGTGTGGAACCATGTTGTGTTAGTTAGCTTTTCAATCTCATGAAATTCCTCAGGCAAGATATCTTATGAAGAAAAGGGGTTCATTTGGATTCTTGGTTCTGGAGTGGTAAGGACTTAGTTGACAATGACCATGTTACTTGCAGAGTCCTAAGGCTGCCCAGAGATCATATGGCATGACACTCGGAAGACATGTGTTTGTGTATGCCTCTGTCTGATCCGTCTCACTCTTCTTGTAAAGCCACCAGGTTTCAATCATGGGTGTTCCACATTAACAACTTTATGTAAACCTAATCTCTTCCCAAAGGGTCCATCTCTAGACACCAAAGTCAAAGGAAGTGTCTACCCACCTCATACTTCACAAAGGGGATTACATTTCCATACACAGAGCCTTGAGGGACACCCAAACTAGAGCCAAACCATGGCAAGTGTGATTTCAGCCATGCCATCATGCACCATCAGAGACTGTGACCCAGGCTGGGCCAACAAATGCATCTATCAACTGGCCACAGTGATTGGGTTATTCTGGGAATGCGGTCTAGGTAATCATAAAGCCTATCAGGACTTTTATTAGTAATACCAGAAAGGTATCCCCTCTCTTTCAGGGTGGTTTAAGAAAAGTAAATTTCTGAGAGCTACCAGTAAACATTGTGGCATCACAAAGTTGGTGAATCTTAGAATGAAGTTGATATCATGGAAGGACTATCCAAGAGAGCTCTTTGATGGTATTTTGGACCTGGTGGATAAAGTCTCAGCTGAAACTGTAGATCTGCTTTTCTCCCTCTCTCTCTTCTCTCTCTCTCTCTCTCCCCCCCTTCTCTTTCTTTCTCTTTCCCTTTATCCTTCCTTCCTTCCTTCCAGTTAAACCATTTGTTCTTTGTTGTTTAAACCATTTAGATGGATTTTTCTTACTTGCTAACAACAACAACAAAAAAATACACTCTGGCATAAAGGCAGAAGCTCCTTTATTCCTAAAATTCTAGTTTAAATCCTAGTTTATGTTTAGCCCCCAAAATAAACCTTCTTTTTTTTTAAAAAAAAGTATTTATTTTATCTATTTGGAAGGCAGGGCATCTGACAGAGATAAAGAGAACACCCCTCTACTGGTTCACTCCCCTAATGGCGACATTAGCCCAGTCTGGGTCAGGCCAAATACAGGAGTTGGGAACTCAGTCAGAGTCTCCCTTGAGAATGACAGCAACCCAAGTAAATGAAACATCACCAGCTGCCTCCAAGAGTGTGCACTTGTAGGAAGCTGGAAGTGACAGCCAAGCTTGGACACTCTAATTTGGGATAGCGGCAAGCACTCTATCAAATGCCTAACCCTAAACCCTCTTTTTAAGGCTAATATAAATGAAATTCCTCTTTAACCCCAACACCCAAGATAGATAAATCATGTGATTGATAAATCAATGTTAAAAGAATTACTTATATATTTTCTAGATGGACTTTATTCTTATATTTTTAAATCTTATATTTGTTATTTTAATCTAGAGCCCAGTAATCTGAATATATTTTATTTTAGTAATTAATTTCTCTGTTACATAAATGGACTGTCCTATAGACTTAAAAGATTTTTGAACTATAGGTTCCCAGTCAATTGTTTCATTAAATCCTGAAAATATTTTTGAAATAGTCAAAAGTAAAATTTATTTCCCAGGCCCTCTATACTCTGATACCATTGTAAGGTAAGTTTGTGTTGTCAATGTACACATGTACATTTCAGTCTAACAAAGGAAAACAGACTGCATGCTACTCTTTTTTTTTTTTTTTTTTTTTTTTTGCATTTTAACACAGCAACATTTTTTTATTGCTTTTAAGGGTTTCTCGGGAGCAGACATTCTATGGCTCAGCTGTTTCATTTTTGCATTTTAGAAAGCTGAGGTTAAAAATGCTTTCTCCAAATTTAAAGAAAAAAAAAAAAACAAATGAAAAGCTGAGTATGATGGGAAGTGAAGAGTACAGGCCTTAGAAGGGCAGGGTCCATTGCTCTTTTGGGTATCAGCTTTGATTGGCAGTTGCATGCTGATAGCCCTTTACAGCAGCTGATTCTGGAGAACCATTTGAAATCCAGGTCAGTGCCCCATCCATCAGCAAAATCCAACCCCAGCCCCCTGTATCAACCTCAGCAAGAGGACCTGAATCCTATTGGCTTAAGTAAGAGAGTTGTAGAGAGCCAGAAGCTGACAGAATTAGCTGCAGCAGTTTTATTTGTTGTAAAGCAAGGGAAAGAGGGTTCTAAATGTTGGAGAGGGCTATACAGAACCCACTGTGCAGAGCTGCATTCTTGGTCAAATACTTCTTCCAACTTCTTAAGGGTTTCATCAGCGCCATTTTGATCAGTGAGAGGTCAAAGTAGTGAGCATAGTGGCTATGGATATCCTCAGCAGCATTCTACAGCTGCTACAGGGCTTCCTTCTGAGCACCCTGGCTGGCAAGTGCAATGAACACAACGAGAGGCAAAAGTTCTTCAGGGTCTGGCGCTCAGTGTCAAGGATGGCCATCTTGTTCTGCTTATGAATCTGGTGCACTGTTTCAAATTTTGTGCAGACATGTTGCTCTGAGAGCTGCCAAACTCCAAGAACTCATTAGCAGAGATGTTCCTGGTCATCTCTTCCATTGGGAATAAGTGGTACCCCTTCCCATCTTCCTGGCTTTTTCTTGGCAATCATGTTGGATATGGAGCAGGGTACACAAACTTCTCCGGATTCTGGCTGAGCAGTGCATCCTTGATATGGCTGCAGCTCATCCCACTGGCTCTGACCAGCACCAGGGTCTTCCTCTTTTTTTTAATTTTTTTTTTATTTTTTATTTTTTGACAGGCGGAGTGGACAGTGAGAGAGAGAGAGACAGAGAGAAAGGACTTCCTTTTGCCGTTGGTTCACCCTCCAATGGTGAACCACTTCCTTGAAGTCAGACAACATCCAACCGGTCCAAAACTGAGCCGCACTTAGCAAGGTTCTTGTCTTTGTATTTCTTTTTCTTCTTCCCAGCCTGGGGCTTCACCTGGAGCACACTGCACCGCACTTGCCACTTGCCATTCTTGGAATTTAGGAGACGGGATCAATCCTACTGACTTCTTGGAAGAGCTTTCCATCTACCCCTGCCACCACTTGCTGTCATCCTTGTTAATGATCTAGATAATGTCTCCAGTGACAAACTTCAGTCCTGCCTCCTTGCAGGGAATCAGATCGTCTTGGGATTGTAGTCAAACTGTGCTCTCATGAACATCTGTAGTACAGGAAGCCCACTTTGTTGATTAAATTACTTTTAACGAGATAATTCCTTTGGTTTCTTTCATGCCGTTCTGCAGCTGATCTATTGAGTGATTAATCACATTTGTGCCATTGAATTCCAGGATCTCGTGCTCTGCGTGAAGGGAACCTTATCTATGAATCATGCCACCATGAAGAATTCTGGCTACAGTACCGGACTGCTTCTCATTCAGCTTCAGAGCGATGCCCACGGGTTCTTCTGTGACTTTTTCAAACTGTATGAGTCCCACTTTCTGCACCTCCTGCCCCTTAGCCCAGTCAGGGTTATCTGGGGCAGTGAACCCACAGGTGTACATGTTTTGTCACAGCCTTCAGTTGGTGTGACACACCCTCTGGCCAGCTGCACTTCCGCTGCAAGTGCTCCCGGTAGAGGTGGGAGAGCACCACATGCATGCTGTCCCTCCCCCCTCGCCTGGAGCATCCTCTCACAGGAACCAGGGCTCAGGGCTCCAGGTCCAGGCAGCATTGGGAGTGCAAAGGCCCAGGCGTGTGCAGTGGCAGCCTCTGCATGCTACTCTTAAATTTGCCTATTCTTATTCATCAGGATATCATGGGCATCCTTCCACGTCACTCATGGCTGCCTTGTACGCCATAGCTGTGCCATAATTTATCTATTATTAGTTTATGAACATTTGGATGGTCTCCAATTTTCTGTAGGATCCATAATGCTACGCGGTCAGCCTTCTGTATCTGGGTTCCACATTCTCAGATCCAACCAACTGCAGATCAAAAATACTTTTAAAAACTTGCATCTCTGTTGTCGTGTACAAATATTTTTCTCCTGTCATTATTCCCTATGTGGAACAATATAGCATTCGCATTGTATTAGGTATTATAAGTAATCTAGAGATGACTGAACATTTAAAGGAGGATGGGCCAATGTTATACAGAGAAAGCACATCATTTTATGGAAGAGACTTTATTCACCACAGATTTTGCTGTCTGTGGGGGTCCTGGGTGGAATTGATTCCCTGGAGATACTGAGGGTCTACTGTAATGAGCGTTCTTGTGCACATCTTCTTATATTCGTATGCAAATACTTTTGCTAAATAATTTTTAGACAGGAGATTGTTGATTTAAAAGGGATGCATGTTTTAAGTTTTGATATATCCTAATTGTTCTCCCAAAAACTTTATGCTGGTTTAAACACTCTGAGCAGCAAGTAATGAGTGTCCCCTCTGCCACTTTCTCACCAGCACCAAAATCATCAATGTATTCTTTTATTCTTCACCATTGGCTTTTGCTGGTAAGCTGCAATGATGAGAGCAACATCTTGAAGTACATGAAGAGTCCCCTTACAAACATGGTATTTAACCAAATATTGCTTTCAGTTACGTAGAAGAGATGTAGTCATTTTTTAAGAATTTTGTACAAAATGTTAGTAACATTAATAATGTTACTTAAGAATGTCATGGGGCCAGCACTGTGGCGTAGCGGGTAAAGCCGACACCTGCAGTGCCGGCATCCCATATGGGTGCCGGTTCAAGTCCCAGCTGCTCCACTTCCCATCCAGCTCTCTGCTATGGCCTAGGAAAGCAGTGGAAGATGGCTCAAGTCCTTGACCCTGCACCCTTATGGGAGACTGGGAAGAAGTTCCTGGCTCCTGGCTTCAGATCGGTGCAGCTCCAACAGTTGCGGCCAATTGGGGAGTGAACCAGTGGATGGAAGACCTCTCTCTCTTTCTCTCTCTCTCTCTCTCTTTCTCTCTCTCTGCCTCTCCTTCTTTCTGTGTGTAACTCTGGTAAAAGATTTATATCCAAAATATAAGAGAAACTCAAACAACTTATTAAAAAGAAAACAATTCAGTTACAAAATGAGCAAAGGACTTGAACAGACACTGTTCAAAAGAAGACACAAATTGTCAATAGGTATATAAAAAATGCTGACCATCACGAATCATCAGGGAAATTCAAATTAAATTTGAGTCATCACAATGAGATATTATTATCAAAAAAAAAAAAAAGAGAACTGTTGACAAGGATGTGGAGAAAAGGGAACATTTGGTAGGAATGTAAATTAGTATAGCCATTAGGAAAAACAGTACGGTGGTTCTTCGGGTAATTGGGCCAAGTATGGTTGGGTTTTTTTGTTTGTTTTTTAAGATCTGTTGCACAGTGCGGTGAGTATAGCTAATGATAGAATATTACACATTTTAAAAGTGCTAAGAGTAGGGGCTTGACACTGTGACACAGTGAGTTAAAGCTCTGGCCTGCAGTGCCAGCATCCCATAGGGCACCAATTTGAGTCCCGACTGCCCCACTTTCACACACATACACACACACACACACACACTGGAATACTATTCAGCCTTAAAAAGGAGGGAAATCCTGTTATTTGCAACAACACAGAAGAACCTGGAGAATCTTCTGTTAAGTGAAATAAACATGGCACAAAATAACTAATGCCACATGATCTCACATGTAGAACCTAAAAGAGCTGAACTCAGAATCAGAATAGATTGAATGGTGGCTACCAAGGGATGGACGCACCAAGGGTACAGGATTGGGATAATGCTCATCAAATGATACAAAGTTTTTAGGAACAGTAAATTCAAGAGATCTCTTGTACCACCTGGCAACTATAGTTAATAACACTGTATTGTGTACTTGAATGCTGCCAACATAGTAGATTTTAAGTGTTTCACCATTAAAAAATAATAAATATGTGAGGTAATACGTATGTCTATTATTTAAATATAGCCATTCCACAATGTGTACATATTGAAAATATCACGTTTTAACACCATAATTATATTCATTATTTTTAAAATAAGCTTAAAAAGAAATTAAGTATTAAATCCTTCTCTTGAAAAGTTTGGGAGTTCTAGAAGAAAAAGATTTGCACATATGAGTTTTCTTAAGCAGGTATTCTGATTGATATTTAAAAAAAACAGTAACATCCAAATGAGGCAAATATTTATTGAAAGCATTTTTAGAAACACAAAGCACTGTGACAGGCATTCCAAACTGGGAGCACCCTATAGTTCACCAGTTCTCAGGGCAACAATGAGGATCAAAGAGATACTATTTTGCGTCTAAGCAAAGATTATGCTGTTTCACTCCAATGCCTTCAGTTTGCAAATGCAATGACTAATTGTGAGTAGATCCTTGAAATCTCTGTAGTTTCTTCCCCACCTCCCACTCCCAACAACTGTGGAATTCTGGTATTTGGTAGCGTGGGCAACTGGAAGGCAGAGGCTTATCTAATGCTGTAATTTGATAAGTTAGCCAGAAGCTGCAGGGCTAACATACCAATTTCTCTTAGCACCTACCTACTGAACCTTTCTTAATCATCTCTTCTGCTAAAAGGTTTAAAGCCAAGCTTTCTGTCTTAAGAATACAAATGTCAGAATATCACCAATTTACTTGTCTTGCTTGATGCTCTGGCTTGAAAGACCTGAATGCCATCAAACATTGGTGGTTATTATAGGCACCTGGGTGGGACTATTTCATATAAACAAAGGAAGCCAGAGGCACTGGAGTTTACAAACCAGAAAAAAACACTGAACTGGAAACCAAGGGACCCAACAGTGGTATACAAATCTCAGTGGAAGAACTCCTCTGGCAACTCTGCTTCCTTTGACGTCAGAGGCTCGTCTATTTCTTTTCTCACTCAGAGAATATACAATTTTGCAGAATACATACTAAGATTCTTACCCGCTATGCTCTCATCCTGGCTTGTGTATGCTGGTGGCAATCTCTTGGGATTTTTGGTATAATGTGACTGTTTTAAATGAGAAACCAAAATAAAACCACTCAAATCCTCCTCAAACGAACCCTGATTATCCTATATTTCACATATAGTACATTTTATAGAAGTGTTAATAAAAAAACTATGTTTTTCTCTAAGTTGTAATTTTACATAGGTAAGTACAAATAAAATTAATCTCAAGGTTCTAATAATACTGTTACATTCTTCTCTCCCAACATTTAACATTTCTAAGTGTCTAAAAATGGACTGTCTCATTTTCATTTGAATCTCAAATATGTAGCTTTATCTTCCTCTTTTCATAAAAGGACGAAAATATCTAATGAAATAGAGCAATCCAAATTAAAAGGAGACCATCACAGCTTGATAACATGGAAGGAAATGAAGAAAGGATTAGGGCGATAAACTTGGCTCTGGAATCCCAGGTCCTTTCTAGGTCTCCTGTCAGAGACCTAGGAGTACGATCAAAACAGCCCTGAACTACCAGGTCTCTCTGGCAACTCCACTCCCTGCACCTGGTCCCAGCTCGCAGCCTACACACACTTCCCATGCGTTCACCCCTGCCTTTTCCTGGTCAAAGCTGGACTTCAATGGTGAGGGAGCCGAACTGTAAACATCAATAAGAAACACAGTCAAATGGAGCACAATTCACCATGAAACGAACATGTGGGAAATGCGAAGGAGCAGAGGAAGATGTGTGAGCCAGAAAGAGCTGTTTGGGTGAAAACCCATTTGAAATGTGCCAGTGGAGCAACTGTGAAGGGGAATGAATGAAGGCCTGCTTCTTCACTCTATGCAACCAGTCAGTCTCAGAAATGCGGAACCCACTGTCCTTGTGCTGAATATTGTCATGTGTGCAGATGAAGAATGTGTATCCTCCAGACAGGTTATCTTCTTGCTGTGGGTTGCTCAAGACAACTCAGCGAAATACTGAAATCAGTGAAATTTGACCCTTCAAAGAGCATCTTACATAAAATCAAAATCAATGGGATTGTTAGTATCGATAAAACATAACTTCATTTGATTAAAGGATTTTAATTGTATTTTCATATCACATGTGGGAAAAAAACAGTAGATTTTCCTCATGAATCATTTTGTGATGGGAGAAAAATTAAATAAAATTTAAAGGTTAGTGGGGGTTTTTTCCTAAGTAATTTTCAAAGGCATCATAATTTGAATTTGATATGTGTTGGATTTTATATGTTGCAAAGAAACAAAAACAAAAGAAAAAATGTTTAGATTTGGGATGAAATGGCATTTTGAGGATTTCCCAAATTATCTGTACTTTGAAGGCAAGGAAATAGAACAGGGTCCAATTTTCTTGTAAGGTTTCTGGCATTTGCTGTTTGGGGAGTTGGTTTTGGGAGGGAGGGAAGGAGGAGACTTGGTTTAGGCGATGGTTACTGAGCTCAAAGAACTTCTGTACATTGGCGGTCTCCCTTTCTGTCTTTGATGAAAACAAGGCCTCTATTGTTGTTGTCTTTTTAATATTATGTTTATTTGACTTGTTTGTCTTTCAGAAATGCTGAAAGTGAGAACCGTGAGAGCATAGGGGTCACATTCTACAGGGTTTCTGATTTAACATCTCTCTGCCCAATCCCACCTTGTCCAGACCCCCTAAACTGGATCTGGATCGTCTGATCGGTTCGTCTTACTAGACTTGGAAGGAATCTCTTCTTTTCTTCTTTCTCCCAAAAAGGCACTGAGGACAAATATTTGAAGAACTTTAAAACAAATTTGATTCTCCCAACCTTGCCCTCTCCCCCTAAAATTAATAATAAAATACATCCAAAGCGAAGGAGTGGGGAGCAAATGAGACCCTCAGTGCGGAGGTTTTATTGAAAGATCCTTGTGGTATTTTGCTTTTGAAATGTGTTTAGCACAGACTTTAAGGATTGGCAATTTGTTTAAAGAAATGGGTAAAATATTTAAAACCACCACTTTATTTAAACTATTGTACCTCCTTCAATAAACATTCGTACATGATTGAACCCTGTATGAACTTGTGCTTTTGCTGGTTAAATAGAATCTAAGCTTCAAATGAAAGGGGATTGCTATTGAGAAAGCGACAAAAACTTACATGTCCATTTTTTTTTTGCCCACACACAAGCACTTAGCCCCCAAAAATACCATGTGAGCGGGATCCTTTATTAAAATGCCCTAAGTTTTTTTTTTTGGTTGGGTCCCCCCCCTTGGCCTCAAAGTGCTAAACTGAAAGCAAGCTGTTAACAGAAATGAGTAATTATTGAAGCTCTAACAGGCAGCTTTCATTGAAGTTGATTACAACAGCCATATAATCACTTTTACGGATGCTGTAATCACAGTAGCAGGGAATGCTTCACTTGGTTCGTATTGTTTTCGTTCAGGGTGGAGGTAGGGGGCCTGCAAGAAGCCCGTTTTACCACCTCAGTACAATTTCTGCTGCAAAAGAAATCTACACAGCCCTGAATGGAGTAGAGAATCATTTATTCTTTCTTTATTAGCATTTTCTCCTCCTTCACACAAGAGGCTGTTGGAGTCAGGAAATTGCTGTTATTCACTATGCAAGCCAGGGGTTGTAATGACCACTTGGAAGGGTATGACCAACAATTACAGCCCTTAATGAATTGGAGTAATCTAGTTGAGACTAAACACTAGTCGCAACTCTGGGCTGTCTCTGGTTAAATTAAAAGAACAGCAATGCAAAGGAAGTTAACAAGAATTAATTAGTTAGATCGAACTGAAAACCTACTCATTAGAGATGTTATAGGCAAAGTAAAAGCCTATCTTCAGTGCAATTAGGTAGACAAATGAATTGTACAACTGACTGACTCACACCTGCTAACAGCTAAGGGCTATAGCGCTATCTATGGGATCCACTTTTTCCAGTTCATGCATACTTGCATAGTTTAATGGATCTTACATTCTCAAATTAGCCTCCATTCCTTCAGATTTGCACTTGGGCGTTTGATCTAAATATGGGCAGGTTCACTGCGGCAGGGTTTTAACAAGTGCTGGCTGAAGAGGGGCAAAAGATGTGTCTGGAACTCCCCAGAGAGGGCTTGTCTTGTTTCAAAACAAGCCTGAGAAGGTTCTCCCGACTATGTCGTCAAAGAAAGGAACTGCATCTTAAAGGGTATCTATTTTCAGATATGTCTGTTGCCTAATTATTCCATCTTAAATCAGTAAAAGACAGGCTATGATGCCTGCATGTAAGAATCAAATCCATATTAAAATAGGAAGGTAACTCCAAGAAGATTTATAAAGGAGTTGTCTTCTTTAATGATGCAGAGGGTGGGAGTGTGGTTATGGGGAGGCGCCAGGGCAAGGAGGGCTGCCTTACTTTTGGGGGGTGTACAACAGATAAGGAATAGAGAAGCCACAGAAATCTTAAGCCGGGACCTTTCTGGGAACTGTTATCATAATTATGCACCCAGATATTTCTTCCAGATGTTTCTCTGGTCTTTTTCTACCTATTGCATTTTGACTTCCTTGTTCTCTTGCACAAAGGCCCTGAAAGCTTTCGCTGGCTAACACATTCGCTCCCACACTCTAGGAGGGGACAGACCTTTAGCTAAAGTGGGAGGAGTGGGCGAAGGAATTCTGGAAGCAGATTCATCTGCTTGTATTTATGAGTGGAGTGACAGGCGAGGGGTGACGTGGTTCTCCCGGAGTGATGTTGTAGAACAGGAATCAGGAGTCAGAAGTTTATTTTCCAGTACTGCCCCGGTGTCTCAGGATGAACTTGGAATAACCTCTCTGTGGCCCATATTTTTGCCTTTTTAATAGGGGTGATCACCAGGGTTTCCAAAATTTATGGGTCAGTCACAGGGGGAAAGTTCCTACTAGTCCCCCCTTTCACCACCTCTTAATCACTTCCCCACTACCAGTCGGATTGCTCTTTGCAGTGGCACCAGGAAGCTGTTTTGGCACCAGCCTCCCCTTCCATTTTCTTTCTTGTCAGTAGGGGAAGAGGACAGGCCAAGCAAGCTGGGGTCCAGAACAGTTCCTCAATGCTGCTCCCCTCCCCCAATTTTGGGGTACCCCCTACTGGTGTGACAGCAAGAAAGGGACCCTCCATAGAGCCTTTGGAATGCAAGTGGTAATCAATTGCTCAAAGCAAGCGGATGAATGGATTCTTGAAGTCCTGGACACGGCTCCCCATCACCTTCTTAGAAGGCTGGGGCCAGCTTGATTCACGCTTTGCACCTCAAGAGGGGAGGGCCACCAGGGCCTGAGCTGCAGTCTTCCACTTGCCTTATGCTCTGCTACCAAGAATCACAAAGACCCAGCGTGACTCAAGGGCCTTCCCTGGACTGCCACAATCTCTGATCCTCCGGGGTGAAAGCCATTGAGCAAAAGCTTCTTTGACATTTTAGCCACTCCTGCTAACACACAATAAGCAGGCCAGTAATTAAAGAACTAGCTTATTTAATACAACTCCCCCTTGCTCTGAGCCAAAGAAAGCTCTTATGATGCTGCCCAATTACAGGTCAGAAATAAATGACTACTAAGGCAACAATGTAGGGGAAAGGCTGCCGAGAGAGAAAGAAAAGCAAAGAGAACAAACCACGGACATGCTTAGAGGGGTCAGAATACAAAGCCAACTTGGACATTTTCCCAGTCTTACGTGAGAGCTGGGTGGTGGAGGCGAGACAGTTGAGAGCATGTAGGGTTCTCACCCCACAGGCAGCTTGGTGGGAGAATCCCCTGAAGACAGGAGTGGCATTGTTAGGGGCCCCACTGTTGGCTTTTTGTCCCATCATGCCACATCCCTTTATACAGCTGTGGGACTGCGCTCAGGTTTGGCCTTTTGTGTACTGTCATTCACTTCAACTGGTCTAGGTCTCAGACTGTCTTCAGAGGAACTTTCCCCTCTCCTGCAATAGTCCTAGCAAGGCTGGCCACATTTCCATGGACCAAAGGTAAAGGACACCCTTCAATTCTGGTTTACAGTTTGGTCTTGCATTACAGATTGGACTTGCATTCATTTTCTGGGGTTGCAGTAACAAATCACTACAGGTTGATGGTTTCAAAGAACAGGAATTGATTCTCACGATTCTGGAAGCTGGACGTCCCCAGGCTCCAGTGCAGAAGCTGTCCTTGTGTCTTCTGCCTTCTTCCACCTCCTGGCATTCCTCAGCTGGGGACACAAGCCACCAGGCTCTGCCTCTACCTTTCCATGGCCTTCTTGTCTGTGTATCGGTGGTGTCTTGATTCTCCTCTCCTTTCTGAGGACACTAGTCATGGGATTTGGGCCTCACCCTAAGTTTTTTAAATCCAAGATGATCTCATCGTGAGATCCTTACCTTAATCACATTGGCATTTGGGTCCTTATTCCAAATAAAGTCACAATCTGAAGTTCCTGGTAGACATCTTTTGCGGGCTGCAACTCAACTCACAACAGGACTATAATTGGTAATGTTGGTCCTTTAATCCAAGGCATCATTTCACCAAGTGTATTCTGTGGAACATTAGCCCCTTGAGAGTCTTTGGGAAAGAAAAAAAAAAGAGGTAAGATGGTCTGTGGTCAAATAAGTCTGGAAAAGCTACACTCCCCTTTGGGGAGTCACAAATCACAGCGGCCCATTAAAGGTTTGAGATGTCCTGTAGTTAGGAAGCTGTTTAACTTTGTCAAAGACATTGTTTCCCCAAACTTAATTGACCAAAAAGAGCTGCTGCCGGTGCTTCCTTTATTAAATAACACATTATTAACAACCCATGGAACAGTACTGTAAAATGCAGGGCCCATGATATTTCAAAAACAAAGATGAGCATCCAACTTCAAATCTCTGATCTCTAGTCCTTCCTGAAGTCTTTCTGGGTCTTTAATAGCAGCCTGTATCTAGCCTCTTCCACTTCCTCTGCTCACCAGGTTCTAAAGAAACCTGATTGCAGCATGACATCACGTGGACTCACTGGGGCTAAGGGACTGCCCTTGTGAAGCAGAGCAAGTTTCACCAAACAAGTGGGCTTTCCTGTCTCTGCAGGCACGCTGAGTTTGGCCCAATCCCTCCATGGTGAAAAGTAAATACATATATACACCGCTCACAACATTACATGTATTTCTTGGTTGAAGAGCTCCTCCTATTTTAGCATGTAAGCTTTTTGATATCTGGCATCCTCGACAAGAAGGGGAAGTACTGATTCTGGTTCCACCAATAAAGACGTGTCCAGCTTTGTGAGAGTCATTGAACCTGACTGTAGAGCATCAGCTCCGTAACCTGAAAATGGGTTTATTTTAGCCTAAGACCTCGTGGAGATACTTGGAAGATACTATTTAAAAGCAGAAATGAAAATAATTTACAAACTTTAGAAAACCGCATTCTCTCAAGTGTTTTATTTGTTGTTCCTAAATAGCATTTGGAAAGAAAATTGGGAACATTAGCATTTTGTACAAGAATGAAGACAACTTGTTAAAATGACAATGCTCATATATATATTACACTTGAGCCAATAATACTCATTAACAGTGTTTTAGGGGGCCGGCGCCATGGCTCACTTGGTTAATCCTCCACCTGCAGCGCTGGCATCCCAAATGGGTGCCGGGTTCTAGTCCCGGTTGCTCCTCTTCCAGTCCAGCCCTCTGCTGTGGCCTGGGAGGGCAGTGGAGGATGGCCCAAGTGCTTGGGCCCTGCACCCACATGGGAAACCAGGAAGAAGCACCTGGCTCCTGGCTTTGGATCGGCATGGCTTTGGCCGTTGCAGCCATCTGGGGAGTGAACCAACTGAAGGAAGACCTTTCTCTCTGTCTCTCTCTGTCACTGTGTGTAACTCTACCTGTCAAATAAATAAATAAAAATCTTAAAACACACACACACACACACACACACAGTGTTTTAGAAACAGCACAATTCTTAACATACTTCGAGAATACTAGGAAGGGAGGGAGGGAAAGAGGAAAAGAAGGACAGAGCTCAGCCAGGACCGGTTTCACTGGCACATGGGGTCTCAGAGGACCCCACACTTAGATGAGCCCTACCCTTGGTCGAATGCTCTGCTGTCACTGTCTTGGCATTTCTAATAATTTTTTTAACAAGGGGCCTAAGTGTTCACTGTGTACTGGGCTCCAAAAATTCTGCAGCCCATCCTGGGTCCAATCTTTGCTCCCTCATAACCGTGAAGGAAAGTTACTGAGAGCCTTTCAGCCTCCACTAGAGAACATTCCAACTAAATTGATCCTACGCTCTCCTTTCTGCAAGGAAAGCTCACCATTAAGGAACTTCATTCCAGTTCACCAAACACTAAAAACCAATCTTTGGAACTCCTCCAACTGCTGAGTCCCTTCATATTTTAAGTTTATGCATTTTGAAAAAACCCAGACCACAAAGCCAGTTAGAAGATTTTTAAATTATGGGCGTGGCCCAAATGTTATTTTTAAGCCATTAAATGAATCCTTTCAAAGTTTGAACTTTCGCAAAGTTACTCCTGTGCCGAAAGCTTTTTAATGATCAGAAAATGGGAACTTGCAATAAAAATGTTGACACGAGCCCATTCCAGGGGCAGGGTTTCTCTGCTCCAAGCACAGCACGTGGGCAGTATGGTAATAAGGGCAGCAGCCCGGATCTGACGAGAAGCAGAGTCTCTGAGCAGGCACCGAGGTCAGGCTCTGTGAGTGTGTGAAGCTGAGATGGATTATGTCATTGGACTTTCCTGAACATTTTTTTGCCAATTCTGTTGGCCGGTCTTGCTACGTATTTACTGTAACCTGATATATTCAAATTTTACTGATTTTCTAATATTTAAGGTAAAAAAAGAGAATGTGTTGGTCTCCGACTTTTGCTTGCTCAGAAGAAGATACCATTTAAGAAAGGTTGCAGAGTGAAGGTTTTGATGTTCAGAAGTTGTCATTATCTTGAGGACTGAGATTTTTCGAATCATTTTGAGGGACTCTCTCCCCTTCTAACTCACTGTCATATTTCCTTTTTTTTTTTTTTTGTAAATGTCTTAGAAATTTGGGATCACTTTACCATTTGTTCATGATTTCTCTCTTTCAGAGTCTGAAAGAAGGCAGTGTGGGCTTCCCTGCACCTTTGACTCTGCATGGAATTGAAATGGTATCAGTGTTCCTTTTTAACAGCTATGACAATGACTTAATTTATGTGGCACTGTGTGTTGCCAAGCCATCTCAGTTTGTAGCCCAGCCACATCACTGATTATGGCACCTTTCACAACGACACTTGTTAGCGCTGGGGCTGATTCAACAGATGGAGTCCAGAACAGTGTTTACACAAGTTCTATAAAAATAGTGGTTTTAAAAACACATTGGCAATTTTATGGTAGATTGAAGAAGAAAAAAGAAACTACTTATCATTTAGATTAGTTTTTCCCATAAGATTGTGAAAATGTTAGGGGAGATTAATCTCAGGCCAAAAAAAGAAAGAAAAATACCTGGTATGGATTAGAAAAAGTGGATATTCAAATACAGAACAACCTTTCAAACAGATACAGAAGGCTGATAGGAGACTTTGGTTTAACCAAATTATGCAGCACTTTCAATAAAATCAATATATCCTAGGCAGCACTATTCACGCCATCCGTCAGAATTAACCAAGAATTATCATCACCGCTAAAAATTTTAAGAGACAACATAGGACTGTTTTATAAATCCACTATGAGCTGGGCCACATTGAGTTAGATGCTAAGCAGGTCCCACATGTAGCCACAGAAATCTTGGAATTTAAAAATTAAACATCTTCAGGAAACATCTAGTCCAGCACCATCCAACAGAACTTTCTTCAGCGCTGGATATGGTTGAAATCTCTGTTGTCCCATATGACTGTCATCAGTTATGTGTGGCGAGTATACATTTGAAATATGGCTGGTGCAACTAAGGAATTCAATGTTGAATTTTATTTAACGTTAATTAAATTAGATGGAATGGCCACCTGTGTCCAGAGGCTACCATATTGGACAGCACAGATTCTAGTCCAACCCCTATTTCACCAAAAAGAAACAGAGTCCAGCGAGGTTCCGAGCCTTATGAGAAGTCTTACATTGACCTGAGGGAAAACAAATAGTGTCAGAGCAAGAGGGCAGGCTCCAGCCAGGGGCTCTGTGTTCTCAAGCGCTGGAACCCAGTTCCTGCCCCTAACAAAGTACAGAGTGGCTCAAGTTAAAAGTGGAAAGGATCAAGACAACATCTTATGTTTTTCAGAAATCTCAAATGAGTTCCTTTAACTTTTTATAGATTTTTTTGGTGAAGCAACAGTTTTCTAGGCTATTATATACAAATTCCAAATACAACTTATAAACAATGGAATAGATGAGGAAAGTTAAAAGGTGGCAATTCAATGTTGGTCTCTCAATTTGCTTTCTTTTGCAATTTTAGTAGTTTGAGAAGTCTAATTACAAAGTCTGGTAGCTATTTATTAAACCCCAGGACAGCAGCTCACTGGTATCTGTTGTCATCTCTTCTAATTATGTCATAATTTCTCAGAAAGCAGCTATTTCTTATACCTCTATTTCTTAACCTCCACCATGTACACAAAATTTACCAGCCACATAATAGACATGGTATAATTCCTCACTGAACAGAATTCAATTTTAAAACTATGTCCTTTCCCATAATGCAAGTGGGAAAGTTATCTGAGAAGAGGAATACTTTAACCTATTGTCAGTCATTAGCTCAAACTGGTTCTACCGTAAGAACCCTCTCTGCAGCACTTTCTAATTCATAAACCCTCTGACCCATATTCTCGCATCTAATCCTAACAATATTATGAGACGTGCAACAGCAAACTCTTAAAATTCCTGAGCTGCAGGCAGAAAGCCGATTCAGAAAGGTGGAGTGACTTGCCCAAGGACTCACAGTGGAAAACAGGGAGCCAGGACTGCCGCCGGGTTCTGATGCTGGGGCCAGAGACCTCTCCACTGGATCCCAGAAAGACAAAGAGAGAAGATGAAAGCTGGGTCTTCCCACGACCTCAGGTTGAACAAACTGATTCAGTAAGTACTTCAGGCTCCCCAGCTCCGGGGACTCTAGGGACACGAGGACCAAAGGTTCAGAACCTCGGCCTACAAGTAATTCAAGTAATTCACATAAAAAAAGCAGGTGCTGCAGCAAGAAGACGCAGGCCGGGAGTGCAGTGTGGGCGGGGAGGAGAGGAGTAACAGGAGGTGTTCAGGGCATGACATGCTGTCGCAAGAGAAAAAGGCAAAGTGGTGAGAGGGGAACAGGCCTAACGTGTGGGCGGACACAAAGGCCTTGGACTCTTCAGAACAGGGAGCCTTCCATCCTCAAGTTTATGGTGGTGCTATTTACAAAAACAACACTGCCAGCCTGGGTGTCTATCAATAGATGAATGCATAAAGAAAGGCCAGTGTATGTGCACAGTGGAGTATTACTCAGTCATTAAAAAACAATGAAACCCTGACATTTGCAACAACAACAACAAAAAGGATGGAATTGAAAAAATATTATACTAGTGAAATAAGCCAGACACAGAAAGACAAATACCATGTTTTGTCTCATATGTGAGTATATGTATGCGCATATATATATAGAGAGAGATAGAGAAGGAGAGAGGTGGATGATGTATTATTTAGTATATATATGTATATGTATATATATATATACAAATATGAATGTTGTCTTCACTGAATTATACCCCTTACATAATAAAATACCCTTCTTTCCTAATTTTATAATCTTTGTCATTTATCCATGTTATGTGATTTTAATATATCCACCCCTGCTTTCGAAAAATACCATGTATGTGTATATGTACAATGTTTCATATGAAATGAATATGGTAAAGTGTTAAAAATAGTTAAATCTATATGTGCTCATTGAACTCTTGTCTATGCTTTTTTTCTGTATTATTTGTCATGCACACACACACACACACACACACAAAGAGGGGAAAGTGAGAGGAAGGGCCCAGGGACACTAATAGAGAATGACTACAAACCAAAAATCATCAATTGCTGTCGCCTAGGGACTTTCATGATTCCTATTGCTCAACCATGTGCACAAACAGTGGAAGCAGCCCACTCTGCACCTTGGGGGTGGACCCATTGACTTTATTGTCTAGCTCGCTTGGTGTCCCCATCTGGTGGAGCTGCCACATGGGGCGTGACCAGAGCCACTCCTTAGCTGGCTTGAGCAGGCTGGCTCCTGTGCAGCCAGACCCACCCTGGGTGGCACCTGCCAAAGCCCAACCCAGAACTGCCCTCAGCCCCGGGCTGTGCAGGTTTGTTGAAATGCATTTCACAAGCTCCATTGCCTTCGCTGGTGTCAGGGCACCAGCCCAGTTGCCATCTTCTCCAAAACGCTGCCAAAGGCTGAGGACCCTTTCCCAAAAGAAACAAGAAGTTCAGAGACACACTCTATTTTGAGAAGGAAGGAAGAGAAAAAATCCGAGATGAAGGTAAGACTGTAAGGAAGGAACCATAGAAAGAACCCCAAAGTGATGCTAGAGGTCTGGAGAAACTAGACTCTAGATGGAGCGTGCCTGAGATAAGCCTCTAGATAAGGAGGGAGATTAAAACTCTTCAGAACCAATGATATCTTTTTTTCTTTAAACATTTGTAGATGGTGGCTACCAGCTCCATCAGTAAATTCCTGTTTTATTGAACTAATCATGAAGAAGTAATCCCCTGCCTTAGTGTTCTGTTCCTTGGTAACCTGGGACATGTAGGGCCACAGATAGCTGCCCAAACAGACTGATACTCTAGGATTGTTGGGCTCTTCCCAGTAGTCACGTATAACCTTTGTGATGATTCATATGTTCTTTCAACAAACAGTGATTGCCTATCATATTCGAGTCACTCCTACTCCAAATGGATATATTTCTCTCTTAGTTCAGTTGTTCATAATATACCAAAATGTATTACCAGTAGAATGATTTCCAAGGAGCAGCGTCATGCAGGTAAGTGACTAAGAGTGAGTAGTATGCGCAGACTGTCTAGCTTCAGTTAACATGTCCTCTTAGAGACTCTTTCTAGATTCCTGCAATGGTACTCTTGACTTTAGCTTGGTCCTGGTGCAAGGACACCTTTCCTCAAATTCCTATGCCACTCCACCACACTATTTCTTACCAAAACCTACCCATTCCACAGACTCTACAAGGCACCCAAATAAAATAATAAATTTTTTCCCTTGTCCACCACTCTGCCACCTCCTATCAAGTTCCATGTTCTGTCTCAACAGAACCCAGTCCTTTCTAAAGTGTTTCTGACACCTTAACAAGATGCCATTTCTGGTCCCATTCTCCTACAGAACAAATTATCTTTTGGTTTCTGAAACCAGCCTCAGTCTCCCACAGAGACCCCGAGATCCCTGTTTCCTTTATGATGTTATCCGGAACTCGGAGCCAGCCTGACTTGTGATGGACCTGGAGGCATCTCTCGCTTGTCCCTTGCCCACCTGCTCTTAGCAACCAAGTTGAGTCAGTTTGCAATCGTTCACTCATTCATTCGAAACATTTACTGATTACTGGCCTGTACCAGATGCTCTAGATGCTAGGACAGTGAAAGAGGGTAGGGAGAGAAATCATGAGCACTAGTCCTCTGGGAGTTTATCGTCCAGTGAAGGACAAGGACAAGGACAAATAAACAGATATTTATAATACAGTGTAATTAGTGCTATGATGACAAAAATACACAGATCATCCAAACCACATTCAAACCCCATCCAAGAGATACCACATAGAGACCTATGGAGTTGAGTTGTCTCTATTAGTAGTCTTTCCATCCCATAGTGCTTTTTTTTTAATAGTGCCTATTTTCCTCCTCTTGGGTAAAATTTCTCACAAGGCACAAATGCACCAACTGGTCACAACCACCGCTCAGTCACCACCTCCTGATTTCCAGGTGCAACTCCCACCCTGGCAACATAGCCTCCTTCATCCACAGGCTGATGCCTGGTGTGGCAGGGACTCCAGGTGCTGTCCCTATCGGGCTATTCAATAACACTCTTGCGCTTTTGTTGTGGTCATTCTTCTCTGCATCTTTCTGCACCAGTAACAAAGATAACACTCAGATAACGCTGAAGGTGAGACAGATGCAATGCTTGCTAATTGGGCTTCGGGTCATTTCAAATTTGTATCACAAACTCTATTTCTACAAAACAAAGATTTCACATTGGAATCAATATTCTAATATTTGAAGGGTTGGTGATCTCCAAACTGTATATAATGCAATCTGACTTGCTAAACACCCTGTATCTAAATGACACATGCCTGGTGAATGTACTATGATGTTCAAGGAACCCAATACGTGCTAGTAATTCTGGTGTCTGTAATTTCCATGGCAGCCAGAAAGGGAATTGAGAGGAATTCAGCTTGAGGGATTTGCATTGCTGTCGTGACAAGAGACTTTGCTAGAGGCCCGGTTGGCTTTCTACAGACTGTCCTGGGAAGTTGGTTAAGGCTACTCCTGGCCTACGCCATTGACCTTCAGAGCATGCACTGAGCAAAACTGTCAAGATGGGGATATTGGTCAGTTGTTCGTTACTACAATGAGCTGCCTGAGGCACAAAATTTTGTGAAGGGAAAGATTAATTTAGCTCACAGTTTTGGAGCATCAAATCTAAGATCAGACAAGCCCCTTGGTTTGGTTTCTGGTGAGTGGAGAATGGCAATGGTGGCAGTGGCACATGTGGAAGAAGAATCTCAGGGTGAACCAGGAGGCAGAGAGAGCGGATGAGTCAGTCTCAGGCTTTCAGAACAACCTGTTCATGACAGCCACCCTCCAAGGGCACACCCAAGAACCTCCCACGGGACCCACTTTCTAGACCACATAATTAGATTAAGTTTCCACTCTGTTCTGACCCTTAAGACATTGGGATTTAAATATCTTGCAAGGGCTCAGGAGCCAAATCATGCTCAAACTGTAGCAGTAAGGTAATCAATGCAAACTTACGCTTGATTGGAAGACATTTTAGAGTTAGTGCACCTGACCCTAACACCCTGCCCACGTCCACAAGTATAGAACTTTTATCCTAGCCCCAAGACTTAAAACTTGTGAAGAAATCCCATTTGTTTTGCTTCTCCCATAAGATCAGGTCACCCAATGAGTCTTGTTTGGTTCTTATATTTTGTTTTATTTTGTTTTTGTTTTTGATTGACATTTGTACATATTTACGGGGTATAGTATGATGTTTAAATTCATGAACACATTGAGTAATGATCCCGTGGGTAGTTAACATAGCCTTCATCTTAAACCCTGGCCATTTCTATATAGTGAGAATATTCTCCTTGGTTCTTGTAACAGTGGTTCTCAAACTTACAGGTCACAATCATCTGGAAGAGTTGTAACAATGAAATTTGTTGAACCCAACACCCAGAGTTCCTGATGCAGTAGGTCACTGGATGAGGCTTAAGGAATTAGATTTATAATTAAAGTCCCAGGTGCTGGTACTGCTGGTCCAGGGACCACACTTTGAAAACCACTGCTTTACAAAAAACACACTAGAACTCACTGACAGCTTTAAATCCCCCTCGTTTTTTTTCATTATGACACATCTAGCACCTCTGGACTGTGTAGAACTCTACTGTACAAATCAAAGAAAAAATATACTTTGGCAATGACACAATTACTAAAAGGTTTATAATTCTATGTCTTTCCAGCAGCTGTAGTCTGTATCCTTGTCCTTCCCGATGGAGTTGAAGTAGCCCATAAACATTCCTCAAGTCTTACTGGTCCTCAACATGTGCAGGGCCCTCCTCATCCCTTTATACTTCTCATGATCACCCAGGCCCAGACTTCCACATTCTCTCACTGCTCTCCCACTAAAGAGTACCAGGATCTCCTGAGCAGTAGGATAACTCAGGCTTTCTCAGTCAATACAGCTCTTGAATAAGAAGACAAACAAGAGAAGCAAAGGTTAATGTTACTTTTCAGAGGAATGCCTAATTCTCTTGAAGCCCAAATTAATATTTTTCAGCCTGGGCTCTGTGAAAATTTGTTTATGTGCATGATTTTTGGGAGCAAGTTTTTGAAAAGTACAGCCTTTGATTTTCTTCTCCCATTTACGATTGATTCTTCTTTCAGTAAAATTAAAAATGTTTAACAAGCCTTATATTTTCACTGGCTTTAAGGGTTAGAGGCATATTTGACTTCTGCATGTGCTTGTCTATTAATTATAGAGTGACTTTTATTTGCATCACCGTCTATGTGTCTACACAACAACAAACACGCACATTCATTGTTATCACTGTTTGCATCAGAGAGCTATTAATCAATCATTAAAAGTTGCTCCATATCAGGCTCAGAAGATTATTAATGTCTTATTGCTGAAAAGCTTACCTAAGCTAATGTTTTTCAGAAGTGAATCAGTTCATCACATTTGGCATATTTGGAGTTTTGTTTAATACACAAGCCTACCTTGTCCAAATGAAAGTATCAAATGACAAAGATCACGCTGGAAATATACTGATGAAGAGATAGATGCACAGAGAAATGTGTCTAGTCAAAAGCATCCAAATATGTTTTCATTGGCAAGAATCAGTAATGAAGAACCGAGGATGGTTTCATTTTCAAATTTAGCGTTTAGACCAAGATAGTTCTATTTTTAAAAATTCCTATGAATATTTTTCATTTCCTATTTTGTTGTTTGTTAATAGTTTCACAGCTTTTCAAAGTCATGGTTTTTTCCAGGGGGGAGATATTTCCAAGTTCTAATAATATGCATCATTCAACCTTCTGAGTAAGACCTCTTATTAAAATTTTTTATCCCTCTGTCTCTCCAGCAGTCTCTCTGTGCTTTAAAAATAAACAAAAAAAAACGTCATCCCCCATCCACAGCCTCAGAGGAAGTTGATCTGGTTGCTGTAGCAAAATCCTGGCTCTCCTGAGTCCTGGGGACAATCCCCTGCTCCACTAGACACCCTGAATTTGTCACTCATCTTGTTGGTGCTCAAGTTTCCCCAACAGCAACATAAGGACAATGTTCCTTCTTCCAAGTGCGATGGAAATAATAATGTGTTGGTGCAGTGCTTTGAGGTTCTCAGATGAAAACTGACAATATGGAGCTAGGTATTTGGCCAGACCCACATCCCCTAGAGCTCAGAGGGAGGTCCCTGAGGACTGAGAAGGGTGAGGCCCTGGCATTTATCTTGCAAAAGGAAACAGGCCCCTAGGTCTTTGTGTTGTGTAGTGTTGTATTGTTTTTGTTTTTCCCCCACCATTAAAACAGAAGATGTAGCAAGGTCAACAGGCAACAGTCATGCGAGCATGCTCTGATCACGAAAGTGAAGCGCACCCGCATGTTATCTGCCACTCCATGAGAAAGCGTCCAGATATTGTCTCACATCAATTTACTAACATGGGAACATAGGCTTTTGTAAATCACTGGGCAGGATAAAGAAGGTCTAGAGGAATTAAGTTGACAAAAACTCTTAATCATTTCCCTGTGGAGAATGTGGGGTTGCAAAAATAAGCTCAAGGGAAAAGGAAGCTGGTGAGCATGTGGGTTATTTTAGACACACACATACACACACACACACACACACTGCCTGTAGAAAGAGAGGAAACAAGAAATCAGGGCAAAGGGAAGAATTCTTCCTGTGAAGATCTGCCTTCTAGGCTGTTTCTACAGATAGAAAAGGCAGGGGCCTTCAGGGGACATGGCAATGTTAAACAATATCCCATCTATTGTCCGGAGGCAACGTGACAACTGGGTATTGAAAAGACCCAAGTTCAATTCTTCACTCACTGTCCTCACACATGATAGTCAGTAAGCATCGTGACCCAGTTTATCCTGTACACCTAAGACTGTAATGATTTAATGAGTAGATAACAGTAAAAGTGGTATCCTTATTAACCTTTTTACACACACACAAAAAAAAGCAGGCAATGAGAAACTTCAGGAAGAAAGTAATTGTTTAAAAGCCTAGTTATACAGAATGGAGAAAAAAAGGCAAAAATGATTTTTCAAGCCTTCACAAAAGTTCTGTAAGTTTTATATTTCCTTGATAGTTCTAAGTAACATACCAAATATTCATTTAATATTCTCTAACTATGAGTATGGTATAGGAATAAGAGGACCAAGCAAAATCAGCAAATCCCTGAATGTTATTTGTATGTAACCCTCATAATCATCTACTTGATGCTCTAGTTTCACTGATGAGAGAAAATGAGGTCCAGGGAGGGACTTCCCCAAGGTCACTCAAGTAATTAGTAGCAGAGGGGGGAAAACAACTCAGATGTTGTGAATGTGGACCCATAGATTTTCCTGTCACCCTATACTACCACTTACAGGAGCATTGCTTCTAAAAAAGTCCCAAAATACAACAAAGCAGCTTAATTTTGTGATCTGAAGTGACCACAAATACAGAAATGTTGATGCTTAGGTTTTCTATTAAATTTTTTCATGAAGAGTTTAGGTAAGACATAAAATTTGATATAGTGAGAAATTAACACAGCTCTTTTAAAGAATAAAGATGTCCCTGTTCTCCTGGGATGTCATTTCCTATCCTCTCCTTGAAATTACATATGCTCAAGTGATTGATTCCAGCCAATGAAATATGAACAGAAGTGCTACGTTCCAGTCCCCAGCCAGGCTTGCAAAAACCAGTTATTTGCTAGTCATATTCTTTCTACATTGAATAGCTTGATGTAAATGAGTGTGATATCCTTGACAATCATAAGTCAAGGAGATAAAGCCATAAATGAATGGAATCTTCCCCTAGACCCCAATGTGAACACCCAATCAACACAAACTCAGTTGAGACTTCATAGAGGTTAGAAACAAACTCCCTTTTTGAGAAACCTCCCAGATATGGGAGTTTACGCATCTTGTCAGCCTTAGTACCTTAGCGAATAGACAAACTCCAACACAATACACTTACCCAGTATTGCAAATGGTTGCATGGCTTTCTTCCATCTGTAGTGGACATGTGGCATTCTTCATAAAACCTTGATGAAAGCCATATAAATGTGACATTATCCTTTAAGAGAGCTCAGCACAAAATGAAAATACTCCATTGTTGATGGCAATGAAATACATATTTAAATATAAGACGTGGATGATTCAAATGAAAGGAGTAAAAGTTTTAGGCTGTGTAGATAGTTCTAACTCAGCCAGAGCTGCCGTATGGTTGCCTCATGCCTTGTATTTCTAATTACATTTCCAAGGAAATTTGGCCATCAAATTAGGCTTTAATCTGACAATTCCAGAATCACATAAATTAGTGGACTAAGCCAGGCCTCATGTTAACTGGGTGACTCGAGATGATGTGTATTGCAAATGAAAGCATATTGTTTGCAAATGCCCATTTGAATAAAAAGCACTATAGCTTCTACAATCAAAGATATTGCAAAGATAAGCCTAAATATAGAAATACAGAGACATATGTGTGACTTCAGACACAGGAGGGTGGATTTTTGTGACATGTGTGAATTGTCTGTTGGAAGCTTTTTTGTTTTCCTTTTCTTACTTTTATCTTCTGCCTTCCCCGTGGCAGCTCTGCTGTTGGGATATGAATGGTAACCAGGTTTCTCACTCTTGGGGCAGGTTTTCTCTGGGTTACAAGGTGCATTCTTCAGCCCTAATAACTGAGAGGAGAATTCTTAACCTAAACCATAAAATTGTATTATTATCTTATGAGGTTAAAGGCCTTTTGTAACTATGCACACTTAACTTCTGACCTTAAAGAGATTTCACGTATGTAAAACTCTCAACAAGGGAGTCGGAAGTCATCCTCAAACGAATCCACACCGTATTGAAAATTAGAATGACTATTTGGAAAGCACAGTGGCAAAATTTTAACTCTGTGGTTATTAAATCTAATTTGCCCTAAATCTCTGCTGATAGATTTGTGTGCCCTGTTTCTTAGGAATCAAGAGTTTCACCAGAGGATAAACTAAAAGAAGCTAAATAAACATAATAAACATCTCTAGACTAGATGGACAGTGCATTGCAAGTCTGACTTTACAGAGGTATTTAGTCACAATACAGACTCTGAAAATAAAGAGTGAATCATTGAGGATGACTTCACAGAAGATCACAATAAAGTCTCAGCGGTGTGTCCATGTAGTTATTTTATGACTGCAAGAATCACGTCATATGCATACACTGTGGAGAGCTAGAAACTTGCTTGGTTTCTAGAGGGGCACTTGAGCTGAGGTTCTAAGGTGAGTTCACCTAAATAGAAAAGTTGGCCTTGTAGCAAATGGATGAGACTCTCAAGGACTCTGCTTCGAATGCTTCCGTTCATCATCTCCCAGGAAGATGGAGGGCTTTATTTAGGAAAGTCTTGATTGCTCCTAACTTTGGTCTTGCTTTGCGTTGTAAATGCCTGTGTAAGTACATTTCAGAGAACATGGCAAAATATTCAAGCTTCTTTGGAACAGGCACTTTCATTTTCTCGCCCAGAGGAGGTTTATACTCCAAAAAGAGAAAGGCCTTTGCAGGTCCAAGTGTCTCTGAAGCATACACAGCCTATATACAAGGAAGTTTTATGTTGACCAAGGTGTGAATGCCACAATACCATAAATGCAGAGTTAAATATTCCATAAAGAGTTGTTGGATTTTTTTTTAAAGAATTCCCTCCTTATTGTGGTTCGTTGGTCATCCAATCTGTATTTAATCCATTTTACAGTAAAAGCATAGCTGTCTACCCTGACTTCTCAGGAAATTTACATTCACAGGTGTGTATTAGAAAAGTTTTCAATGATTGCATGCAGTGTGCTTTCTGCTGTTTAAGAGCTCACTCTGTCACAGAAACAGGCAGGGCCACAGTGATGTCTTTGGTTATGGACTAGACAGCTACCCACAGTGACTTTACATGCAGCTGATGGAAATACAGCCTTCGTTTTGTCCTGAGAGTTTATACAAACAGGATCTCGGCCAGGACGCTCCTGAGAGCTGATATCAGAGTGACACAGGCTGCTCTGGAAAAAGTGAAGTTTGTGTACTTCACCTAAAAGGCAGTGAGCTCCATTCCTTGTGTCTGGGTTTCTAATGTGAGGAACTATGTGGCTAATTCAGCATAACCCTAAAGCCATGGTTGTAAAATCATTTTTTCCTCATTTTCTAGACATCACCAAGTTCTTCTAAGTCGAATTTTCAAAATCAAGTCTATCTTCAAAAGTACTCACAAAAGGGAGATGTGGGTGTTTGGCCAGCAGTGAAGAAATTACTTGAAACATCCTCATCTCATATCAGAGTGCCTGGGTTTGGGTCCTGATTCAGCTCCTGATTCCACTGCCTGGTAATTGCACCATGGGAGTCAGTAGGTGACGTTTCAAATAGTTGGATGCCTGCCACTCACCTGGGAGACCTGGGTTCCCTATTCCCTGTTCCAAGCTTCAGCCTGGGCTCTAGCCGTGGCCATTGTCAGCTTTTGGGGGAGTGAACCAGAGGATAGGAGCTCTGCTTGTCTGTCTGTATAACTCTCTGCCTTCACATAAATAAAAAACAAGATTTTAAAAATTCTTAAAAGAAAAAATGCACATAGTATAAAAATTAATGTATTTATATTTACTAGAACCAAAACTAGAAAAACAAATTTTAAAATTACATTTAAAAATTTTAAATAACATCAAAGTCTACATCCCAGTGCTTGGTGCCGGCTACCCACATAGAAGACCCAGAAGAGGCTCCTGGCTCCTGGCTTCAGCCTGGCCCAGCCCTGGCTGTTGTAGCCATATGGGGAGTGAAATAGCAGTTAGAAGATCTCTTTCTGGCTCCTTCTCTCTGTGTAATTCTGACTTTCAAATAAATCAATTAATTTTAAATGAATCAATACATTTTTAAATAAATAACAACACCCAATCACCTTAAAAGGCATTGTTAAGGAAATGGTCCTCTCAAAATTATCTCTTTTTCTGGTGTGTGTTGGGAAGTCAGCAAAACAAAGTACTTGTATCCAGCATATAAAAAGAATTCTTCACAATTCAATAATAAAACAAATAATTTATACTTAAAATGGAAAAAAAAAGACTTGAACAGACACAACTAAAATAAAGTAGCCATATGAGAAGGTGTTCAATGTTAGTCATCAAAGAATACAAACAAGACCTCAATGCAATGCGCCTTCACACCCACTACAAAGACTTAAATTAAGAAGTAAATGCTGGCAGGAATGTGGTGTAACTGGAATTTTCATATATCACTAATGAGAGTGTAAAGTGGACAATCATTTGGGGAAAATGTTTGTGAGTTCTTGTGAATATACACCTGCCAAGCAATCCCACTCATAGAGATTAAATAAAGAGAAATAAAAGCATATGTATATAAAAAATTTGCACATGAATGTTCATAGTTGCTTTACTCATAATAACCAAAAACTATAAACAACCCAAATGTCAACAAACAGGAGAGTGGATAAACAAATTGTAGTATAATTGTGCAGTGCAGTATGACTCAGCAATTACAATGAGCAAGCTACTGATATACACAATATGGATACATCTCTTAGCCACTATGTTGAGTCACAAGCAAGATACAGATGAATACATACTGTATTGTTCCATTTATACAAAGTTCAGAAAAGACAAAACTAATCTATGGTATTAGAAATCAGACTGCAAATGGGAGATGAGGATTGATTGAAGAGAATGCAAGGGAAGTTTATGAGGTATTGGAAATGTTCTGGTTTTTGGTAAGGGTGTTTGCTGCATAGATATACATATATATATATATATGTATATATAGAGAGAGAGTAAAGATTCAGAGGATTGTACACTTATTACTGTGAATTCCAATCAATGTACCTTGTTTTTTTCTTAGAAGAAATGTAAAATCTGAAAACTAATGATGGAAAAGTGCATTAGTGAAGACCTGGGCTGCTGCAGATTTTTTACAGTTCTGTACTTCTGCCCTGCAGATATTCTCCAGATGGACTAAATACTTTTCTTTCCCTCTCCTCCCTTCACAGTCCCCATTTCAGGAGTTCATCTTGTCTGCAAAGGGTGACTTGGTCTAAGAAACCTTAAAGATACAGAGGAAAAGCTAGCGAAGACAGGGAAAATAGAAATTTTTTTTAACATTAATCTCCCCTCACTTGCAAACACTTAGGTTTTTTCTCAGTATAGCTGTATCTCATACCAGGGAATGATGATGTCATTAGTATTTGTATGACATTTGTAGCTGATCAAGTGTTTCTAACACAGGGGCATGAGTATGCCTGGGAGTTCTATTAAAATCCACATCTCTGGGGCAGCACTTCAGCAAAGCAGGTAAAGCCAACTTCTATAATGGGAGCATCCCATATGGGCACTGATTCGCATCCTAGATGCTCCACTTCTGATCCAGCTCCCTGCTAATGGCCTGGGAAACGCAATGGAAGATGGCCCAAGTGATTGGGCCCTTGCTATATACTTGGGGAACCCTGCTGAGGAATGTAGCACCTAGTTTGACCTGACCCAGCCTTGATCATTGTGACCATTTGGGGAGTGAACCAGCCAGTGGAAGATCCCTGTTTCTCCCTCTTTCTCTGTAACTCTTTCAAAAAAAATAAATAAATAAATAAATCTTGGCTGGCGCCGCGGCTCACTAGGCTAATCCTCCGCCTAGCGGCGCCGGCACACCAGGTTCTAGTCCCGGTCGGGGTGCCGGATTCTGTCCCGGTTGCCCCTCTTCCAGGCCAGCTCTCTGCTGTGGCCAGGGAGTGCAGTGGAGGATGGCCCAAGTGCTTGGGCCCTGCACCCCATGGGAGACCAGGAGAAGCACCTGGCTCCTGCCATCAGATCAGCGCGGTGTGCCGGCAGCAGCGCGCCAGCCGCGGTGGCCATTGGAGGGTGAACCAACGGCAAAGGAAGACCTTTCTCTCTCTCTCTCTCACTGTCCACTCTGCCTGTCAAAAATAAATAAATAAATAAATAGATAAATCTTAAAAAAAATCCACACCTTTGTTTGTTGGTTTTTTTCTGTAGATGTTTCAGCGTTGTTGAACTGTTTTGATGTGAGGATGTCTGAATCATTATGGGAAAAATGGAATTAAAAGATAAGCTTCTTTTGATGCAAAAAAATTTGAAATCCATGCATAGTTTTCTCATAACAGGCATTTCCCATGAACTCTGGAGACCCTTATATTTTCAGCTAATGGATGAACATTAAAGAATGATTTGATTATCCATCTAACTCACACTTATATCTAAAAATCAGAAGAATCACTTCCACTTAGATTTGCAATCACAAAACTCAATTCTGCTTCATTCTTTGGATTCTGAAGCTTTAGAATCCTGTGAGTTGGAGTCATATTGAATGGTTAGGTACTTTGAGCTCCCTTTTGTTACTCATTTTTTCACTAAACAATTATGTGCTCACCGACTACTACGCACTGAGCATTGTCTAGATGTTGGAATCTCATAGTAAATAAACCCAGAGTCCTTGCTCTCAAGGACAATCTTGTAACGGAAATTTAAATAATACAATACAAGGATGATGGGATAAAGACATTTCAAAATGTTATCAGAGTTGAAATGAAGTAGGTGTTAACTGTATAAGGATCCTACCTTGAATCTCTTTGGAATGAAACAAAGATAATTAAGCAGACTAGAATATAGTGTCATAGAAAGCAGCAGAGACAATATATTCAAGTCGCTCTTGAAGAGAAGCATAATTTAGCCAAGAGAAGGAGTACGTAAGATAGAAATGAGATTAAAATGAGAAAATATATAGGCAGATGAAAGAACCTGAGCCAAGACATGGCAGCTTGGCGGACTCTGGCAAGGCATTTCTCCGACAGCACTGATCCAGTAGAGGCACAAAGTGTTCAGGACAAGGAGGGAAGACCGGAAAAGGAGTGGGATGCGATCACAATTGACCTGGTGTGGGGGGAGAAGAGCCCAGAAGTGATTCTGCAGTGGACGCCAAGAGGAGTTGCTGCCAGTTTCAGCAGGACGCTGCTGTGATCAGATGAGCACCTTAGAGAGACCATGCTGGGGCAGTCGTATTTGGCCATGGCACAGCCGCAATGCCAGCAGTTGCACTGATTTTTTTTTTATTATTAATAGCAAAGAAATGGACACAACGCTGAGTGGTCACTATGTTAGTGTAGAGAGTTAAGATGATCACTTGTTCCCTGTTTTCCATTCATTCACTTTACACCCCAGTTGCTGAGATCTTCCACCTGCCTCTGCACATCTGCCTCCATCCTTCTCACCTGTGCCCTGTGACCTGCAATGCTGCTCATTTGCTGTGTGTCTCCCTACTGGGTTAGACCAATGAAGGGGTGAGCAGAAAATCAGAGGCCAAGAGGATGGTGAGGTCACAATGTTACCACCTATCTCATTTATCAGGTTGGCTCAAGGCCACATGGGCTGTGTCCCTCTCCTGTGGACCAGAGCCCCTGTCATGTGCTTCTCTCATCAGATTTTCCTGCCACTTCTAGCATCGTTTCAGCATTCTCCATCTTTCCCTCCCTTACTCTTCCAGCCCAGGGATAGGAAGTGCTCCCAACTGTTGCCCGGTTAGGTTTCCTTTTAGCCTGTTGCTTCTTTTCCTAAACTTTGTCCATACCTTGGTAAATAGTCCCTTTACTAAATCTTAAATTGACCTATTTAAGAGTGCCCTCTACTTCTGCAGGGATGTGACCAATACACACACATTCCCTCACACTTCCTAGGAGTCAGGAACTCTTTCTGGTTCTATGAAACAGAAGTGAGTATAACAAGGTCCCTCAGGTCTTGAAGCTCAAAGCGCAGGAGGCATCCAATAAAGAATGAACATGCAGGAGCAGGCATTTAGCCTAGCAGCTAAGATGCCCATGTCCCACATTGAAGTGCTTTGGGTAGATTCCTAGCTCTGCTCCTGACACCAGCTTCCTGCCGATGCAAACCCTGGGAGGCAGTAATGGTGGTTCAAGTCATGGGGTTCCTACCACTGATGGGGCAGACCTAGACTGTGTTCCTGGCTCTGGGCTCTGCACCCAGGGCAGCCCTGGCTATTGGAGGCAAGTGGGGAGTGAACTGGAGTGCTAGTGCTCTCTCTCTCTCTTTTTCTCCTTCTCTCTCTCAAATAAAAATAATGACGAAAAAGTTTTAAAAAGAATAAACTTCTAAATGCAATATAATGCTTAGATGTGTTATGTGTTAAAAAGAAAGGGGAAAAGGCCAAGCAGGTGTGAACCATAGGGTTCAGGTTTACTGACTGGCTTGGGGTTGTGCTTTGGATAGGCAGTTCTCTCTGTATGGAGTTCTGAGTAAAGCTGTTTTTGATGACAGGTGCTCCATGTTCCTAATGTACCATCTTGATGGGGGTAGCCAGTGGGTGGGGACTCGGGCATAACCTGTGGCTTCTTTCATCTATGCTTTAATTAGATTGGGTGTATGTAGCAGGGTAACTTACCGACTATTGTAATAATCCAGGCAGGAGTGATGAGGGCCTAAACTAATGGAACTTTATTTGGCAAAAAGAGAAAGGACGGACACAAATTATATGTGGAACATAGATTCAATAGATTTCAGTGACCTACCTTCAATGAAACCTCATTTCTTGTTGAAAACTGCTGGATGGTAACCCCATTAACTAAGGTAGGAAGCAAATGAAAAACTGGATTTGGTGAGGAAGATAAGTTTAATTTGGAATGTTATTGAGTACAAGCTGCTTGCTTGATATTCTAATGAATAGATCCATTTAGCTGTTGAAACAATAGACATGGAGCTACAGGGAGAGATCTGGCCCGAGGTATGAATATACAGTCATCTGCAGCAAATAAGCAATAGCTGACTTGGAGGGCGGCACAGGGAATGTGCTTAAAGGAGAAATGGGCCAAAAACAAATTAACATTTAAATGTGTGAAGAAGGATGAACCAGTAAAAGATGTAAAGAATGATCTGAGATGTGGGAAGAGAAAAAGAAAAGAGTTCCTGGAGCCACCAAAGAAATTTCAGAGAGAGAGTGTATTCCAGGGTCTGAAAGCTGTCAAGCCATGAGGAAGGCATAGATGGAACACGGGTCCTTGGATAACGGGGAGAGTTCTGATCACAGTAAGAGGAGCAATTTTGATGGGAAGGAAAAATGGGAACAGAAGCTGGGTTAATTTTAAACCTAAGAGACTAAGAATCACTAAGGAGTTTGTGCCTATAACTGAAGGAGCCATAGCTATGGAGCCAGATTAGAGTCCGTCCTCTAGACTAGAGCGCTTCTTCCTCTCCTATGTGTGGCGTAGACAGAAACTTATTCCCTCAAGGTCTATGTTTCTCCCTCAAGCCAAGAAAGGAAATACCTTTTCTCTACCCACCCCGTGTGGTGTGGTTGCTCTGAGTCCAATGACTTAGAGGGTTGCATACACTGTTAACCCTGTTATATTCTATAAAGTGAGTTATTGCTGAACAAATACTAGACATGGATCACTTTATGCAATAAGTGATTTCCTGAAAAGTTGCATAAACAGTGGACAACAATTCAAATGGGCTTTCTGCTTTTAAAATGTATGGTAATCTTTTGGAAAGTGACACACTTTTTTTTTTTAGTGTGGAATCAGTCTGCATTTTTGTTTCTTCTTTCCCTCTTCCTTTTTTATTTTTTTTCTCCTATACTTCCTTTCTCTCTTTATTTTAGTCTTCATTTTTACTTGTATTGTTTCGTCAAACCATACTTTTGGGCAGAGACTACCTTAGGAAATATGATATGCAACTAATGCAAAGATTAGTGCCTTCCAAAAATAGAAATTGTAATAAAGTGGGATGCAATAAGACAAAGAATATACAGATGGAGACAGGCTTGGAAAAAGAAGAGAATATTTAAAACTGAAGAGGGAGATAAACCATTCTTCAAATTGTCATGTCTACCAATGTCACGAAGACATGAAATGTTGGCAGTCTTTCAAGACAAAGGGCCATTAACTGACTGTGAAATGCTCATGGGCATCAGAGGAGACCTCAAACATGCACAAGGGAAAAGTGTATAGATTGAGGAGGAAAAAACCTGAAAAAGAAATCGCATCACAGAACATAAAGAGGAGAAGGAGAGAAGAGAGGAGGAGGAAGGAACAAACAGAATGCGATTAGAGAAGAAAGCCATGTGTTTTGGAGGCCAACTGGGATTGCAACTGGGCTTCTGCCACCTTGCTGGGATCCCAGCTTTTTGATTTTTAGCAATTGGCTAGCCATTCTGAGTTTATTTCCTCATCTATTAATATAGATAATCATGCATACTTTATGTTGTGCGAGCTAAATGAGAAAATCAGTGCCAGGAGATTGTCTGGTACACTATTAATATTCACAAATGAGCAATGTCACTATTCTTTATTAGGGCCTTTGTTTCTCCAATCTGACTTTGCACGCTGAACAGAGCAACCTGAATTACAGACGTCTTAGGGAAGCACGTGCACAAATGCAATGCCGTGTTCTATGGCTGTTAGGACATCTGCCCGGCTACGGAGGTAGACTCCTCCACACAGCCCTGTGTTCGTCGTCTTTGTTCAATGGCTTTTTCTGCCTCTACCAGAAATTAGCAACTCTTCCTACTGCATCTAGTTTAGAGATTCTGAGGACTGTCTGCACTAAAAGCTACATTCATAAACTGCTAAAAATTACCACATTATTTATTCAGGATTGTCAGCTTTCCTGCCTCTGATGACCCTGTATTATCACACTCTGAAATTAGAAACCCTACATTTGCAAGTCGACTGTGTTGAATCTGGGGTCTCACAACACGTAGTTTGCACTGTAATAATACTTATAGATCTTTCATCTTCCTACAGAAATTAATTGCCTAAACCACAATGATTTATAGTCATACTGAACATGATTATTAATTTTCCTGATGATTATACCTGTGGGCGGCAACAAATCTACTTGTGATAGACCCGGCTTTGAATTGCTGCTAAAACTAAAATGTCCATAAGGTAATAACAACTAATTTTTACCTTAATCAACTTACACTTAAAAGAATTTAATATAGGGCACTTGTGCCTTGTGGGGAAACTTGTTTGAAATATAAGGTGCTGAGTTATTTATGAGAATAATTATATATTTGTTACTCAAGTTTGTACTGGGAAATCAGGATCTGAAATGAGTCTGAGATACATTAAAAAATATAATGAACTCAGTGGAGTTGTACATGCTAAAGAACTTTTTCACTAAGGTGAATATATAGCAGAGCGTAGCTACTCTGGTTATGGGAGGGGGCTTATTAAACCTCACTAAACCATGCTGTCTTTTTTGCCTTTCCTCATCCTGTCTCGGAGTGCCATCATTATTAACAAGAAAGCTAAGGCATAGATACCTAAGAGAATATTCTCGCCCTTCCTTCCTCATTACTCTTCCTAAAATTATTTTCAAAAGGCTTTGCTCTTATATTCTAATGAGTGTCGGTCCTTGTCTGTGGCTCATCGTGCAGGAAAGAAACTTGCTTTGGTGAAACTGAACTCAGATCATGCAATCCTATGCCTTACAAGCACTCCCAGCTCCGTTTGCTGGTGCTGGGGCAGTTACGCATTTCTGTAGACTTGTTTCTCCCTATTGGGATACAAGTTGCAAAAAAAAAAAAAGAAGGCTCTGATTATTGGTTGATATGCATACCTTATATAATTCTGTATGTTCATAGCCCAGAAATATTTAAGGCTTTTTTCCCTGATTAGTGGCATTATGCAGTTATGCAAATAATCTGTTATATCTAGGCACATTATGCCGTTATGTAAATGATCTATTTCATTTCTATTTCCCACAGAGTAATGGGGTAGGGAAGAAATGCTCTCCTGCGTTTCCCCTGGTTTTTAATGAGTCGTTCAGACATGTTCAGCTGGTGATCAGTCTTCGGATCTCTGGGCTGGGTGTGAGATAGTCTCGCTGTCCTATCACTACTACCTGTCTTCAATTTTCCTATTCAATGAAGTAAATACTTATTGAGTGCTTGCTGTGTGCAAGGTGTTTGTGTAGGTGGGGACCACCAAAGGGGCTCAAGTCTTTCTCAGGTAGACCCTAGAGGGATGTGACTTACCTTGTCTCCTTTCCTTTCTGCCCACATGGATACCCAATTGAATGTCAGTCCAGCTTCATCAATCTTAGGACTTCTTAGCCATCCTGGAAACCTTTTTTTTTTTTTTTTAAGTTTATTTATTTGAAAGGCAGAGTTACAGAGAGGTAGAGACAGAGAGAGAAAGACCTTCCATCCGTTAGTACTCTCTCCAAATAGCTGTAATGACCTCAACTGGGCCAGGCCAAAGCCAGGAGTCAGGAGCTTCTTCCAAGTCTCCCACATGGATGCAGAGGCCCAAGGACTTGGGCCATCCTTTGCTGCCTTCTCAGGTGCATCAGCAGGGAGATGGATTGGAAGTGGAGCAGCCAGGACTTGAACCAGCACCCATGTGGCATGTTGCATTGCAGGCCGGGGCTTTAACCCACTGCGCCACAGTGCCGGCCGACCTGGAAACAATTTTTAAAATTTAGACTAATTTCTTATGCATGCTTTTAAAATTTTCTATTTATTCTTGTTTTGTTTAAAGGCAGAGAGATAGGGGTAAAGCCATTGCCTACAGTGCCAGCATCCCATATGAGCACCACTTTGAGTCCCGGCTGCTTCACTTCTAATCCAGCTCTCTGCTATGGCCTGGGAAAGCAGTTAAAAAATGGCCCAAGGCCTTTGGACCCCTACACCCATGTAGGAGACCTGGAAGAAGCTCCTGGCTCCTGGCTTTGGATGGGTGCAGCTCTGGCCGTTGTGGCCATCTGGGAGTGAACCAGTGGATGGAAGACCTCTGTCTCTCTGCCTCTGCCTCTCTGTAACTCTGCCTTTTAAATAAAATAAATCTTAAAAAAAATTAAAAGGCAGAGACACCAAGATAAAGAGATTGACCTTCCATCTACTGGTTCACTCACCAAATGCTCACAACAGCTAAGGCTGGGCCATGCTGAAACCAGTGGCCCATAACTCTATCCAGGTCTCCATGTTGGTGGCAGAGGCCCAGGTACTTGGGTTGGGTCATCAGTAGTCTCCCAGGATATGAATTATCAATACATTAGAATCAGAAATGGATCCAAGATTCAAACCCAAGCACTCCAATATGGAATGCAGGCATTCTAAGCAGCATCTTAACTAATGCACCAAATACCTTGTCCCACCAAGATCAATTTTTTTAAATAAAAGAAAAATAATTTAGAATGATTAGTAGCATGTTGTGAAATGAAATATATGGAGTAAACTCAAAGTTTTAAATATGATATAACAGTAGACAATAAGCTACAATTGAAATACAGATCTAACTGTGGATGCAGAATGAACTAAAAGGTTCTTTGTGCCTGAAAGCTCTGTTCCATCTCTGCTCCACTGAGTAGTACCTTCACTTTGGCCTCTTGCAAAATCATCCATGGTAGTCTACCGTCTACTCAAGTTTAGACCAGACTGGTCATTTCCTTTTATCAAGACGGCTGTGCTAACTGTAAAGAACTCAGCCTTTGTGTCGGCAACTGCTCAACGTTTATTGACTCACTTAACAAATACTTATAGAGCAACTACTTCGTGTCAGGGCACCAGCCTTGACAGTCTGGTGGAGGAGAAGGGTAATCCAGGAACACAGGTGCAAAGTCTGTTAGGTGCCGGAAGAAAATGACACTTGGGCTATAGCATACCCTTCTCTGGGAAATCAAAGAAACTTCCAACTTAACCACCTGATGCTTTTCTGCCATGTTTATCACTAACTGTGTGCTTTTTAAAATTTTTTTTATTTGTTTTAGTTATTTGAGAGAGAGAAAAGCAGAGAGAGAGGTTGAGAGAGACAGAGGACTCCCATCCACTGGGTAGAAGGTACCATCACCTGCTGCTTCCCACATGAGCAGGAAGGTAGGGGTGGGATCAGGAGCAGAGCTAGCACTTGAACCCAGGCACTCAGACGTGGAAAGTGGGCTTCCCAAGCGACAGCTTAACCGTTACATCAAGTGCCACCACATATCTATGCAAGTATTGGTGCATGCTCCTCAGATAGATACTCTATGAATGCATGATTTCTTCTCCCCCTGGGAGCTGTAGTGATGGAATTCCAAAAGCCTCCTCTGAGTTTGGAGTAGAAAAATGTCTGATCTGAAGATTCCACTAAAATTTTTCTGATTCTTAAAAAACAAACACCACTCTATAATTTCTTGCCATGTCATATTATTTTTTTCCTTTGACTATTTCTTGATCTCCTATATATTCACTGAATTTGTGCTAATTACACAATCCAATATGATTTAACTCTTCCTGTAAATGAAAGATCTTGCTAGGGAAGATAAACAGAGAAAACTAATCCTTTTTTTTTTTTTTTTTTTTGACAGGCAGAGTGGACAGTGAGAGAGAGAGACAGAGAGAAAGGTCTTCCTTTGCCATTCGTTCACCCTCCAATGGCCGCCGCGGCTGGCGCACTGCAGCCCGAGCACCGCGCCTATCCTATGACAGGAGCCAGGTACCTGTCCTGGTCTCCCATGGGGTGCAGGGCCCAAGCACCTGGACCATCCTCCACTGCACTCCCTGGCCACAGCAGAGAGCTGGCCTGGAAGAGGGGCAACCGGGACAGAATCCAGCGCCCCGACGGGACTAGAACCCGGTGTGCCGGCGCCGCAGGCGGAGGATTAGCCTAGTGAGCCGCGGCGCCGGCCCAAAACCTAATCCTTAAAACTCTTACAGCTCTACATACTCTCCATAAAATATAGAGATCAGTTAACTGCTTCTGATTATAATTCAATTCAATAGCATTTATTGTGAATGAAAATGATATCAGTGTTCCCAGTAATTCACTCCCTTTCCCTGTAAGAATATTCCACATCCAATCTGCTGCCATGCAACCTACAGCACCTTCCTGAGGAGAGATCAACCTCACCCAGCTACTGTCAGGGTTAGCTTAGTGATTTAGTCTGGCCAATGAAATAAGAATAGATACCAGGTACAGCTGTTCTGAGTATTGTTCTTTTCTCTCTGTCAGAAGAATCATGTATCAGAGACGGCGCACTGCTACTGCTGCATCTGCATTCTGAAGTGCGAAGTCCCCAGGAGCAGAGCAGAGCTGCCACCAAGTCAGAAGCACTTGTGTGTGTGTGTTTGGGGGGGGGGGGACCCAAGTAGTGAAAGCCCACGGATGCCCTCATTACTGAAGGGATGTGCTAGACTCCAAGCTAAGAACTAGGGAAGGAACCGCGGCCCCCACCTTCAGTCCAGTCTCAGTGGAGACCACTGACTAGTTCTTGCAGACGGGCTTATAAACAAAGAGTGTAGAGGCCACCATGAACTTGAGTAATTAAACTTCATAAACACAGATATATACTCTGTATGAAATGAAGACATACTTCTCCTTTCTCCTTAAAACAACGTTTAAAAAAGTCAATACAGTAGATCTACCAATCCACTCTAGGAAATACTTTTTTTTTTATTTTTATTTTTTGCCAGGCAGAGTTAGACAGTGAGAGAGAGAGAGACAGAGAGAGAGAGTTATAGACAGTGAGAGAGAGACAGAGAGAAAGGTCTCCCTTCCGTTGGTTCACTCCCCTAATGGCTGCCACAGCTGGCACTGTGCCGATCCGAAGCCAGGAGCCAGGCGTTTCCTCCTAGTCTCCCATGCGGGTGCAGGGCCCAAGCACCTGGGCCATCCTCCACTGCACTCCCGGGCCACAGCAGAGAGCTAGACTGGAAGAGAAGCAACCAGAACTAGAACCCAGGGTGCCACGGCGCCGGCCTAGAAAATACTTTTTTAAACTCTAATAATCTCCCCCTGATTAAGCAATCTCTATGTCCCCTACAACCTTTTTACTTTAATTCTAAAATTTAGCAATCAGGTTTAGTAATTTCATGACTGTTCTCATCTATGCACATCAAATAAAGCAAACAGTTGGCTGGATCCCTCTGCTAATGCTTTGATTAAGGCCTGATTTAGGACTACAGGGTTGATATCAAATTTTCCCAATGCCCACTCTGCATCTAAGCTAAATTTTACAACTCTAATGTAGCCAGCTTAGTTATGTGCATAGTTATGTGTCTGGAGGCCAATAGGCCATCAGCAGCCCAAGTAGAAAATGTACAAATTCACACAGCATAACATTCAGTGAATTTAAGTACATCTGAGGAGTTTACAGTAATTTGTGGATTCTGATAGTACAGTCAGACGCTTATACATCAGAATAAAATGACATGTTTACAAGCTAAGGGTTTATGGAAGAAATGTAGTCCTGTTGTCTCATATCTTTGCATTTCTAGAAGATGCTGACCAGCCCAAATCACCCTTGTCATAATACTGCATGACATACTTAATGCTGATATAATACTATTCTCATAAATTATGACCATCTTTGTTACATTTCTTGTGTTCTCAGTATACCAGAATGAAAAAAAAAGTTTTTGGTTTCTGCTTTGTTTTGTTTTTGTTGCATTTCCAGGTTAATTTCTACAATAGAACCATTTTAAGGGAAGGGGGCATCAGAGGAAGGAGTAGAGCTACACTGATACAAAGAAGGAAAAAAAAAACCAAGGAGATGAAGGAAAGGGGATGAGAGTCAGGAAGGGAGGGAGAGAAGAGAAGCTGAGTGTAGAAATGGAGAGGAGCGGGAATCATGAAGAGATAAAGATGTGCTAGAATCCAGGGAAAGGGGACTGTGGGAAGAGGGAGCAAAGAGTGGGAACATCAAGTAGTGTTTTACAGGCACTGTGCAAATGTAGAGACACTGGAAAAGAAAATGGGAACAACTCAGTACCTAAAAATGAAAAATCAACTATTTTCAATTTTATAATGGATGTGAGAACCAGAGGAGTTTGAGGAGTTCAGCACCTAGAGGAATCTAATAAGGAAGGAACAGTAGATGTAAAGGAAAAACAGAGAAAGGAGTTGAATCAAAGATACTCACTAGAGACAATGTTAGGGAATGAAAAGTTAGAGATAAAAAGCTAGAAAAGCACTGATTTTTCTTGTTTACTATTATCATTACATTTTGTCTTTTTAACTTTTTATTATTGAAAATGGATAGTACCAACAATACCAGTATTGCACGCTGTACATCATTCTCTAGGTTATATTACATATATAAATCTGCAACAGTATTGGATGAAAATGCACCCAAAAGGGAAAGCACACATAAAAGTCAAAGATAAACTATAACTTGACAATGTGAACAAAAAAATCATCTATCCCAAATTATATACCCTTAGCTTTCTAATGCCAACTTTAAATTATGTTTGCCTTTCTCATGCATTTGCAGACTTGTTAAGCAGAATCACAAGCCAATATTTGTTTCACTGTTTGTTTGGAAAAACATCATTTCTCATTGTGGTTAAGTCAGTGAAGGTGGTAGCTTCACCCCACCAGGCACGTGGACGGCAGGAGATGATCTGCCCATACGCACCCCTTTCTTCAGCCACCGAAATGTGGATTTTCCTCTACATCATCTGAAGACTTGCTCTTCTTGCTTGCACACGACTTCCCGCAGTAAGTTTTTCACCGTTGTCCCAGGGAACGCAGGTCTTTCCTTTGGGAATACCCTTCATGCAAGAAAAAACAAAAATAAAAGATTCTCTTGCAGTATCTGTGCTTGGTCTTCGCCTGGCCCAGCTGATTGCTGTCTTCAAAAGTTGGAAGTCTATTGCAGCACAGGCTGCTTGCCAGATTTAGTCTAGGCCTCTTGGGCCCGAGATTTACTGTTTTTAATCTTTTTTCTGATGGGCATTCTAAATACCTGTTTCATGCGATGCTTAATTTCAGCACAGCAGGTATTAGCATATCCAAAAATGGGAATAAGCCTCCTGTTTCCTTGTATGATAAAATGCCTAAAACACAGTGAGGGTTTTACAGTGTTGAGTCTTTTATCCCCTTACCAGTCGGCGCCTATTTCTTTAAAATTGGTGCTTTTTTATAGATTCTACTGACCATTTTCTAGATAATTTCCTACAGCTCATCTTTCCTACCAAGACTGGGAAACTTCCTATTTGGGCAGTGTTGGGACTGAGACTAACCCAAAGGAGAAAGACATGGCCGCCTCCCTTAAACAGAACAGCAGCCTGAGGACATCAAAGGAAAATGATGTCTCTCCATGTTTCTGTGCAGATGTTGATGACAGAAAGGGAAATTATCTTTACAATCATCAGCAACACCATTAACAATGCCTCTGTTACTGTTTACATCATCCAAAGAAACAGTGGCTCCTTAATGCTCAAGGAAGAATTTACCTTAATGGGATATAACTTGCAAAACTGCAACAACCATCTAATGTGCTCAATACAATTGCAAACGGAGAAGATAATTGTTTTTAATGTTCCAGGAAGGCAGACCAATCATGCAATCATATAAACTTTTCAAACACATGTGCACACAGCGAATGAGAGGGAGGAAAACAACAGACATTTTCACAGAGGAAAAGAAATTCAGTCATTCAAGAAAGAGAAGGTCACTCCGGTTGAAAGAAAAACTGTGCCAGTTAACAAGTGTCTATTAAGTATGTGTATCTAGCCAGTCCATTGTGAAATGCTGTCCACATTAAAGACACAGGTCCCTACTGTGAAAGCTCTTCAGTAACACTTCTCCAACTCCTACCCATTTCTACCCATCTTACTCTTCCCACTTAGTCCCCTTCAGTAATAGGTAAACACATAAATAACTAATATATAGTTATACATATTAATACACATGCATGTGTCTTGAAGAGAAAAAGCAGAGAACTTAAGTAGGCTGGGCAAATCTCAGGGAGTAAAGAAAAGAAATGATTAAGAACAAAGGTTCAGATAAAATGTCTTGTCCTTTTCAATCTGTTCTCCAAATAAGAATTATCACTACACAAATCAAATCTGGTAATAATAGTGATAACAAATCACATTGCTAATGATACTGACATTGATAATAACGGTAATCAGAGCTTGCATTTATTGGTTGCTTAGCATGATCCAGGCAGCAACGTAAATACTTTCCATTATGGACTTCCTCTAATCTTATCTGTCCTGTGTTGAAAAGTCTTCGATGGCTTTCCACTGCCTACAGGGTAAAGTTCAAACATTAAGAGAATGTGTAATGCCTTGCTTAATCTAACCTCTGTTTTAATCTTTACAGTCTAATTTCCCACTTCATTTCATTCACCAGCCACCAAGGACATACTTCACTTTGCCTGTGATACTTTGTTTTCTCTACCTTAGGACCAGTCCCCCTTGTTTTCAGGACCTCAACTGCCGTATTACTTCCTTAGGGAGTTTTTCCTGACTTTACACGTTGTCATTAGCTCTCCCTCTTTGTACCCAGATCACTTGTGCTTGCTGTCATCAGCACATTTGTCTGATGTGCTATAGTTTCCTATGTACGCATTCCCCATTTACCTATAAATTCAATATGGACAGATTATACTGAATGCCAGCCTTATAGATTATTTCCAGTAAATATTTATAGAATTTATGAATGAATAAATTCCTATTCCTATGTATTGCTTAAAGAAAGAGGAAGTGGGGGTAGCTCTCTTTGTCTATAAGAAATCCTGTCTTCTCCACATGGGAGTTCTTCTCCAGGTTGCTCGAATCAGATGAAGTCATCCCAGAGAGCCAGTTGAATATTTTCCCTGTAGTTTCCAAAATGGGCTGTAGAGGATGAGCTTTTCTGAAAAGTTTTATTCATGTATATGTTTTTATTTGAAAGGCAGACCAAGAGCCAAGAGAGGGAGGGAGAGAGAGAGAGAGAGAGAGAGAGAGAGAGAGAAAGTGAGAGGGAGAAAGAAAGAGACATTTTCCACCTGTTTGTTCACTCCCCCCACCCCACCCCGAATACCCAAAACAGCCAGAGATGAGTCAGGTAGAAGCTAGTAACCAGGATCTCCATCTGGGTGCCCATGTAAATGGCACAGACCCAAGTGTTTCAACCATTATCTGCTGTCTTGGTACCTGCCCTGAGGATGATCTTTTGTTATGCAGACCAAATATAGAAATGTTTATTTACAATTATATTTACTTAAAAATAAGCCTTACAAGCATTTGCTAATGGATGTCTGGCAACTTTGAGTGGAAACCACCAGCTCCTGAGGGCAGGGGGTGTTAGCATATGCAAGAAACAGGCTCCCAGTACTAATCAAATGGTCTGCCACACAATTTCATTTACACTAACATCACAAAGTAGACACCTGAGGTCTTAAAATTGTTGCATAAACTACAGATTAAAATGAATATAAGGGGCTGGCATTGTGGCACAGTGAGTTAAATCGCCACCTGGGAACCCTACATCCCACATCAGAATTCCTGGGATTGAGTCCTGTGTCTGCTTCTCAGCCACCTTCCTGCTACTGTGTCTGGAGGCAGCACGTGATGGCTCACGTACTCGGATTCCTGATTGGCACATGGGGGACACGGGGGGAATCATTGGCTCCTGGTCTCAGTCTGACCTGGTCCCAGCTGTTGTGGGCATCTGAGGAGTGAACAAGCCCATGGAAGATCTCTTGCTCCCTCTCTCACACATACTGTCTCTCTCTATCCTTCCCTCTTTTGCTCTTTCTCTTTCACTCTTTCAAATAAATAAATAAGTAAATCTTTGTAAAAATTTGTACAGTTCATAAAAGTATACAGATCAGAAATGATAATCTGAAATATAAATGTGAGCTGGCCTGCCAAATCTTCCTAGCGTTAACTCTTCAATAACCACATTGTTTTGTTTTGTTTTGTATTTTAAAAGCTATTTATTTACTTATTTTAAAGACATGCAACAATAATTTCCTGTCTACTGGTTCAGCCCTCAGATGCTTGCATTAGCCAGGACTGGGTCAGGCTGAAGAAAGGAGCTAGGAACTCAATCCAGATCTCTCACATGAGCAGCAGGGACACTAGCAATCCCTATCACCACTGCCTCTCTGGTTGTGCATTAGTAGGAAGCTGAAATGGGAGGTGGAGCCGAGACTCAAGCCCAGACATGCTGATAGGTGATGCAAACTTCCCAAGTAGCATCTGACCCTCCACATCAAACACCTAGCCCAATAACCACATTATTAACCAAAATAAAAATAGCATAATTTTACATGACAAGAATTCAATGAAAAATCATCAAAATCACTTTAAAAAAAAAAGACTACTTCATTCATTATCATTAGTGATAAATCTTACTCCAGATGTTGTGCCTTGAGATGTAAGCTATTGAGAATAGCACATGTATTAAAATTTATGAAGAAATGTGGGTAGATACATGCTGAAGTCTTTTTTTTTTTTATCAAGGGGTGCTCAATCAAAAAAGTTAGAAGAACATTTGTCCAGAAGTAATTTCTTCCTTCTGTGTTCTGCCTCCCCCTGTCTCCCTCAACGCTCGCCAAGCCTAACACTTGCTATGCCTCTCAGGGCTGCTTTATGGTCTGATTCTGTGACGTCACTGGTGTTCTAGTCATTCTCATCCAGCCTATCCCTGCGGTTGTAGAAACCAAACCACTGAATTAATGGAAAGCTGTGGCTTCTAGGTCAAAACTGTAAATTGGAGAAATATCTCTATTGGCTATTCTCTTAATATCTTTATCAACAGAAAAAAAAAAACAAAAAAGCACTAACACTCCTGAATACAACAAAATATGAGCCACAGTCTCTGCCCTTAAAGAATTTATTCGGGGCTGGTGCTGTGGTACAGTAGATTACGCAGCTGCTTGCAACACCATCATCCCATGTCTGAGCGTTGGCTCAAGTCCCAGTTGCTCTGCCTCTGATCCAGCTCCCTGTTACTGTGCCTGAAAAAGCAGCAAAAAATATTTCAAGGTTTTGGGCCCCTCCCACCCATGTGGGAGAACAAGCTGGAGTTCCTGGCTCCTGGATTTCGTCTGGCTGTTGGGAAGTGAACTAGCATATAGAAGATCTCTCTCTCTCTCTCTCTCTCTGCTTCTCCATCTCTGTCTCTCTCTCACTCTCTGCTTTTCAAATAAATAAATATATCTCTTTTTTAAAAAATTCATTAAAAAGATAGTGTGCAAGCTAGCAAATCATTATAAAACACAGGCTCATGTCACTAGCGCCCAAGTTTTCCCTCCTCCTCCTGACGTCAAGGCCCGGAAGCAGGGTTCTTTCAGAGATCTCATGTCAGGAGCGGAGAGTGGGCCCTCGAGCACAGCCTCCTACCGTGATGTTCACCAATGGCCTTCCAAGGGGTTTCACCTTAGCACACAAAATGTGTTATAAAGGTTCACGAAGGTCAAAACTCTCAATAGACAATGCCTTACGTCATATTGGAACTGAACTGGAACTGCAGGACCTATCACTATGGAAGGTTTGGATGATTTTGCTGGAAATCCTAGCAATGGAACACTTGTCTTAAAGAAGAGGGCCTTCTTTGAGAGTTGTCCTCAGGAGATTTTTATGACTCCTCCCACTAAAATTTGACATGTTAATGATCTCCTATTCAACTCAACATTCCTTGCTATGAAATGTTTAAAGGAATTCACTCACCATTGTCCTTGTTAGTTGAAAATGAATGCTTATTGATCACAGGTATTGATCTACTACTTTAGATAAAAAACAATACTTCTCAAAGTACACTCAAAAGAGTTTAAAATAAAAATGTAACTTATGCTGGTTACTAGGTGATTGATCACAACCACTTCTACAGCCGTAGGACATAACTTACTGTGACACTGCTTATCTGGGTTCCAGAGTCGGCCCTCATTGAACTGTGCATTATGTACGAATGATTGATGTAGGCTTGAATATTTTGTTAGATTCACCTTTCAATCCATTTTACATAGCTGACTTATATTAAAAAAATGAATCCTTCTAAAAATTCTTTAGGAGCAATGTAACAATTATGAATTTAAGTGATCTCTGGTGATTTTGTTGGGCCGATAAGGCTAATTCCTACTTTGTTTAGACTCACAGAGCTGTAGTCAAGTCTGGCTTATTTGGGGAGTATTTTTACAAGTGAAATATCTTTTTGTCTGCATTAGAAGCAAAAAAAAAAAAAAAAAAAAAAAACTGGTTAAAGCCCTGCGAAGGTCAAGGAAAGAAAGTAGCCAGGTGTATGTGAGAGGAGAGAAACTGCAGAAGGCTTGTCTCCTGAGAACTGTAACATTTGAACTTTATATCCTGACCCGCCTTAATTCAATCTCATTTATTCATATCATGGTAACTAACTAAAATATATATTTTTAACATTTGCAAGGGATTAGATTAAAGCCCATAGAAATGGCAGTGGACATACAGCGGGGTGAGGCCTTCTCCATCAGATTATGGTACGTGGACGCGTGATCTCTTTGTCCACAGAGGAGCGGGGCCTGACGATATGAAATGACAGCTGTTTTCATCTAGCTCGCCTTCCCCGGCAGTCTATTTCACACCACAGTCCGTCATTAGAGATCATTACTGCATTACCATTGTTAACAAGGAAGAATAAAGCTTATGCCTTCGTCTTTCTTCGATATAATAAGTCTTATGAACAAGAGTACCCTAAAGGCCTTTCGCTTCTAAAAATGATTAAACTTCATTCAAATCACAGCCTGTAACCCACTTCTGGGCATAGTATCAAAGTCAGTTCCATAGGTGTGAGCTAAGGCGGTATACTATTCCTGCCTCAGGTTTTGCACAAGAGTAGTTTGCATGCATTATCCTCAAAGAACAGATTGCCTTTTACCAAAATCCTATGCATTTTGGCACTTGGTGAGTGTCTTAGATGGCATTAACTGTAAAACATTGCTTTTTACATAATTATGGCTTTGTTTTGAGTGTGTGCTAAGATGGTTGTAAAAGTTTTAAATGTGAAGGGGTTTGGGAATAAGAGAAAATCTTTGAGCAAAAATGAAAGCCTCTTGCTAACAATTAAAGTGAAAATTTTTTCCGACAGTCTTTCAGAACTGGGAAAAAAATTCTCCCTGATTATTTTAATAATTATTCCCCAAATTATGCCATTATTGGAAATGTATGGAAAATACAAGTTGTGATGATTGCAAAACACCTGGAGAATTAGAGCTATTGTTTCCTGGGCTTATTTAGGTAGCAATAAGACAATCTTTGTCAATAACTGATAAAAACAAATGCAGAGAGACCTGGTGTTCATTCTAATAATGAGAAATCCTTCCCGGGACTGAGAAAAGGTCATTGCCTCGGGCACTTACTCAGACTTCCCAATCCACCATCCTTGCCATGAATGTGTTAATTGACATGCTTGTATAAATTTTAGTAAAGCCATAATATTTTTGCATGGCAACTATTAAAAATATTTTTTCTCTTAATTTCACCAGGGAGGCTGAGACTCTGAATCTTTCCCCCTTGCAGGAGGGAATAATTTAGATTTTCTTCCATCCCTGTCAGAAGTTGAACAGACGAACAAAACAGATTCTTCAGAGACAATTTTACACAGAGTTACATCCATCCAATTCAATTATAAATTAAATTGACTAACGAACCATAGCTCATTATGGGAATCAATTACTCAGAACTGTCTTTGGACCAAAAATGTGGAAAATAAAAAATAATGGTCATACTTCAATATACCAGATTGTCAACGTTTGAAAGCTCTGTTTTTCTCTAGCTTGGCATAGTCCAACGCCAAAAAGAAATGATAATCATTTGTTTTACTGCTCCTAGAGATGTTCTCGTTTTATGAAGACTAGTTAATTCCTGGGTTTTGATCTCTTTGGGACAAGTACCTCGGGCTTCTCTGAGATGACAGGCCAACCCCTGAGTCACGTAATGGCATGGGATCTTTCAGATCAACTTATGCAAATGCGTTATTAAGAGGAGCCCCCATTTCAGCCTCCAGTGCCACCCAAGCAGTGAGAGTCAAAAAATCTTGGGAGGTCATGTTAGAAGCATTTTATTCATAAGATGATCCTTGTAACAGGGTGGTGGGGAGGGAAGATGGGGCACCACTTTCTGGCAGGTTTTCAGTCCAATTGTTTGGTAAAAGTAAACATGTCCAGAATCCAGTGGCTGCCTTATTTACAGAACAGTGGGACCTGATGAAGGAACAGTACTAAAGTACTAAATACTCGAAAGTCTCTCCTTTTGAGGTCTACAGTTCAGAAATTTTCCATCTGTTGCAATGAATTTAAAAAAATCCTTTTTTTTTTTTGCATGCATTCATTTCTTTGTTTCTCACAACAACATTAAAAGTAGGTACTTTGAGCATGTGTAGGCAAAGGTGACAGCATGAATCCGTACACCAGTATGTGCAGGGGCAATGCACATGACACAATGACACAGTGTGGAAGTCTGCTGTCCACTTTGACATCACTGGAAGATGCTCAAAGTAGTGTGCAGAGGTATTTTTTCAGGATACTGAACAACTTGAAGATGCCTTCGTTTTGCTTTTCTTCTCATACTTCCCATTCAGTGCAGTTTGAGAGTAGCAAGAGTAAAATATTTATAACTCAAGTGTGCACCTGAAGAACTGAGATCTTGAAAAAAAATACTCCTGTGTATATTTTTCTCATCCAATGAGGCCAAAAGGAAATTCTTCACTCAGGAAAAGCTATACTATACACAAAAACAAGTTAATCCACATAAATATATAATTTGGTACCATTTTGCTTAGAACTCCATATTTTAAAAACATCCATTTCTTAAAATGGATTGAATCTGAGTTTGTTTCACTAAAACTATATATTTTTTAAAACATCAGGCATAAAAAAAGAAGTGGCTGGAAAATTTCAAATGTGTTTTTGGCTGATGTCGTGAGGAGGGGAGAAGCTCCTTCCTTATTTATTTACTGTTTTACCATTAGAAAAAGGGGGAAAAATCACACTTCCCATTACATTAAACAGAAGAGAAAGAAGGAAAAATTGGCCTCTAAATAGAAATATAAGCATTTTAGTAAAAGATCTTCCCAAAAAAATAGTAAGTCCATAAATAGAACCATAGTTCAGGAATGCAGGTTCAGGGTTCAGAACCAGGAACTCAAATATTACAAAATGTGCTTTGGTTGAATAATTAAGAGGATGATTTGGTTGTTTTCTACAATAAACACAACCCAACTCACTATTTTAATGCCTTTCTCTTTTGTCCATAGCTCAAGACTGAGGCTCAGGCCTGGATTCGAATATTGATTCTGTCTCTTACTATCTGAGAGATAATGGCAAATCCACCTCTCAAAGCCTTGGATTTCTGATCCTTAACACTAAACTAATAATAGCACCTACTTTGTGATGCTGTTAGGAAAATCAGATAAGGCATTGCATGCAAGATGATTTGCACAATGCCTGGCACACAGAACGACTCAATGTGTGTTAGCTCTTATTCCTGCCATGGTTGTCTTTATTTTATAATTCCAGAATATGCAGCGGCCCAATTCTAAACCCTTCGGGGTTGGGAGAAGGCATACATATTCTGTCTTCTCTTTTCACTTTGTTCTGAGGCACTCTTCCCACCTTACTT